>NC_089743.1:5742923-5758246 GCF_040412425.1 Macrobrachium rosenbergii
CTGAAAATACTTGTAAGTGCTTATAACTGCCAAATACCCTGTACCCTTAAACTAAATCTCAAAACTGCCTATTTTAATGATTCACTGTTAAATTTAATAGTTCAAACAAATATACAACAAATTATCTATACTAAATTTAATGTCATTTCAAACAAAAAAATGCACACCCCTATTATCACCCAAAATACCCAGTGTCTTAGATTACCCCCATACAACTGTACTCTTAAGCATATACACCCCTAACATGCTTATACTAACAATTTGCTAATTTTCAAATATTAATATTAATGTAAATACAGCAAAACATCTATAAAATGTTTAATGCAAATTAAATCTTTAATACAAATTAAATAAATCTGTTTACAGAAAGTTTGACCACTAATCAAGTTATCCCTGTACAGTACAGTATAAGTAAGCATAGCTGTTTTTTTCATAGTATTGGAGTAATTTTCCTTTTACAATGGTAAAACAATTACTGTCAATAGTGTATTAAATATTTTTAATGTGCATATGTATTTTTGTTTCTCTCTCACTGAGATAAGAAGATTGATTTTTTATGCATGTATATTTATTTGTTTTTGTGCAGTATAGTTTTATAGATAAACTGCTTACATTTACTTTTGTCATTCATTTTCCTTATTTTCCATGCTACAAATACAACTTTGCATTTCAATAAAAGCAGACTGGAAAAATAAAAATTAAAATAATTAGCAGATCATCATAAACTTGTCCAAGCTCATTTCTAGAGTGAGAGGCCCCAGAGAATAGGCTTAACAGGGAGTAGAAGCCTGTTAAGCTCATTCTAGTATTTCTCACATTAGAATGAGCTTAAAAAGTTTACGTATGATGATTCACTAATTATTTTTATATTTGTCTGCTTTTATTGAAATGCAAAATGCTGTATAATCATAGTAAGGAAAATATGAAAAAACAAATTACAAAAGTAACAAGAGTTTATCTATAAAACTATACTGTACAAAACAAATAAACGCACATGCATAAATCAATCTCTACTTATCTCAGTCTTGAGAGAGAGATTAGTGGTCAAACATTCTGTAAGACAGTTTTATTTAATTTGTATTAGAGATTTATTTAATTTGTATTAAACATTTTATAGATATTTTGCTGTTTTTGTATTAATTTTAATATTTGAAAATTAGTAAATCACTTTTATGATAATAAAATGAAAATCCAGTAGTGGTATTATCTATCAACAAATTCCGAATTGGTGAAGATTCTGTGTAAAATTGAAAGATATATTTCTGAACATCTGTGACAAAAGTGGAAGCACGTAAAGAGTTAGAATTCGACTGTAGTGGTGAATCAGACAGCCATGGATTTCCTCACTTTATAACTTCAACCACAGGCAAGAGAATGATTTCCAATGCTGTTCCAGTTGTTTCTATCCCAGACAGAAGAAATTTGCCCTCCCAGATCCTCCTTTCTAGTGTGACCTTCACATAGAATTTGGGGAAATCTAGTCTGCTATGAGATTATTTGACTTTCTTGGTACCTACCATAAAACTAGACTTCCATCTATCAACACTAACTTGATCTATATGGAAAATATGATTTAAATTACCTCTACACTGAGAGGCCAGTTGAAATCGGTTAAACCAGTTTTGGCTTAACCTTGCAGGTCAAGCACCTTGCTATTTTAACAATCTTAGAGGATACAAGGCAGCATGATGCAAAAGGCAAGCCTTCTTGGCTGCTTTGGCATCAGGGCTCAGATTAAGATTACTAGACTCTTTCTCACTCATACACCTAGTTGTCATTTGCAACGTCTCCTGGCCTATCATTTCTGGCCAAGAATGAGGACCTTTTTAAAGGAAAATCCCTTTTCTGATAATGTAACTGTATTCCATAGGTATTTCATATTGCATGACATGTAAAATGTGAGCACATAAATCAACTTTCTTTGATGTTTCAGCCGAAGGAGCTTGGAGTGTCTGGAGTGGTTATTAGAGAAGTATTCTGAACTGGTAGAGGCAAAATAAATTCTGCAGCCAGAACCAACATAGTGCATTAAATCACTGTTGCTTAGAACCACAATAGATAATACATTTATAGGTGCGTGTGTCTCTGTTCTTTATTGCCGGACCTAATGGGTATCAGAATAAAAGAAAGCAGTTGATAACCTGTCACTACCTTGATTAAAAAATTCCTGAAACACTGCCGCAGAGTGGTGGTCATGCTGAAGATATTGTTGGGAAGGAGCAATAATCCTGCAGCCAGACCCGAAATAATTAGAGTAAGTCACCTCAGACACAAAGAATAATACAAATAATGGTTCATGTGTTGTTTCCTATTCTTTATTGACAAACCCTATGGTATGAGGAATAAAGAAAATGGTTAATAACCTGTGACTATACCTCAGACCAAAATTAATCTAGGTTTGCTGGATTTATTCATTGGAACTCGCCATTTTGTCACCTGTCAGTTTATTCTAGCTCCTTTGAGGATGAACAGCAGCTACACTATCAAAAATTTTTGGTAGCCACTTTCCATGACAAAAGGCATGAGACTGGGGTGAACATTTATCTTACCAACATGGCATGAGATGAAGGGTAGCAACCAACTTGTGATGTTGTCATCTGAGGTGAGACATGTTATTAGAAAGGCGAGGCAGTCACTGTAAGACAGAAGACAGAGCCACTCCTGTCCTCAGGTCCTTGTGTATCCTGTGCCAACCAGCACTTCTTCTGGCAGAGACCAGCTATAAGAAAATTCTTTTAACTGGTTGGTCTGGCTTACCGAACATGGGGACCATGAGTGTGCTATGTGCTCCTTTGAGGACTCTCATGGCTAGATAGATCATTCCTATGTCAGCCTTTTTATTATTGGCACTACTTCCAAAGGGTGTGGCTAAATTTACCACTCAAATGTATATCTTTATATAAAAATATTTCTACTTGCATAAATCTTTTCTCTGGAAAAATACACATAATCAAATAATGTTTTCACAAAACTCAGGAATATAATAAACTGTATTGCACCATCACTGCTGAGCTCGTAAAAATGACTAAGAGGTCTCATTAAACTACTGTATTTCTTAATAATTTTACACAATCAACAAAAGGAGATTAATATCATACTGATAAAGATGCTATAGATTTTCCTTACACCAAACTCTAAAGCATCATTTCCACAAGCATAGCATTCTTGTTATATTTATCATAATTTATCGTCATACAACCATCTGTTAAAGTTTTATTTTCAAACAAAATAGCAGTAAACAATATGTCAGTGAACACTTCTAAAATACTAATTTTACAATAAATGTTAATATGGTAATTAGGTCACCAAAATACTGTACAAGGATTTACCTTCCTCCTCAGAATCCTCTAAGGCTCCATCTGGCATAGCATTTGACACTGATACGTATGGGTTGGCAATTGTTGACTGTTCTGAGCCTAACCAGTCATCCAGATTCTCAGTTTTGTCGCCTTCATCTTGTGAAAATGAAAGTACAGGACTCACTGCATTTGTAGTGTTGGAGTGATTAAAGTCACTTGGTAAAGCCTTCATATCAAGGCTCAACATTCTTACCACAGTCTCAGAATCTGTGTCATTTCGCACACTATCACTTAGTTTTCTTCTCACTTCTTTCTGATTACTAGTTTTTGATCCAACAGGGTTGCTATGAAAGTTCTTATGAGATCCAACTTCATCTTCTAAGTCTTCACTCTCATCATCATCATCATCCTTTTACATAATCAGCTACAATTTCTATATTTGACCCAAGATTAAGGTCTTCTGGATCAAGATCGAGACCAGGGGATTACCAATCTATCATCACTGCAATAAAAATCAAAGTTATGCTGTACAAATAAAAACAATACTCTTTTAAGATGCATGCAGATGTATTTACGATCACATTAGACCATCTCCTTCCTCAAAGAATTGTATGGTACTTAGCCTACATTAAGACACAAGACACACTTAAAGTTTATTATTCAAATGCCCTTGCATCTCACTCTCATCAACCTAAATTATTTGCTAACATAACAAGAGGAGCTAGAAATAAAGTAACATAGAAATAAATAGAAATGAAGTCACAATAAGGAGCAAAATAAATTATTTGGTAGCTTATCTGTCCCACTACTTATAAAAAATGGAGTTCAGCAACAATTTAAAATTTAAAAAATCTTCATATTGATGTTGAGGACTCCTACAATGCTACCTGATAGAGTTACAAGTTTTCTATAATGCAAAGAAAGAAAACCATTGAAAGCTGTTGTAAACAAATTGGAGGTACCACCAGTGTATCACTAAAGCAGGGAGGTGAACTGTGTTTAGAGAGGGATAATGTTCTAACAGTGATAGAGTCATTCATAAGCTATTTATTATGCCAAATACTATATGTGGTGATCAAAACTTAAAAATGCAAGAAATCTCAGGTTTTTTATATAGCGTAGTCGCTCATTTCGTCCTCAAGGAGTTACCCTCCATGGTCTACCAGAGGTCCATGGGTAACCAAACTAATGTCGACTACTATATAGTGTCGAACAATACTGGGTGATGTTCTGTAACTTGACCTGAAGAGTGTTTCAGACAATGCAGACGCTTTTGTTGAGGGCCAGCGAAAAGCATGACGAAATATGATCAGCGATTCCGCATGCAAACATCTAAGATACAAATAGCAGCGATTCCGCACGCAAACATCTAAGATACAAATAGCAGCGATTCCGAACGCAAACATCTAAGATACAAATAGGGGACAGAATCTACCTGAAAAGGCTGCAACCGAGGAAACATAAACTTGAGTCTGTCTACTTAGGACCATATCGTGTGAAAGAAATTAAAAACGACACCGTGGTGAGCCAACATATTAAAACTGGTGTCCAAGGCGAGTACCACCTATCACACATGCATCCTGTCAAAGAAGACGTCTTGATGTGGCACCTGAATAAGCCAGTACCCGCTTTCCCTGGACTGCCTAGCTATCAGGAGGAGGACAGTGAAAATGACGTGCAAGCATATCTGGGGATCATTAATAATGCACCCAATGTGCATACAGACAAAGCTTACAAATACTGGTGTGCTGTTGTGAAAAGAAAACATCATAAACGTGTGTATGTACTTGCATTCCATGATATTTTTTTTCATTTTTGTGGTTGATTTTATTCATGTCTATTTGATGTCATTTATTCCTTTTGTTCAATTTCTGTGATTTTTACAAAATTATTTTGTCTTGATAATTGACAGTAATTTGGTTTTTGCCTTGTTTTGATTATTGAACTGCAGGTTATTTTAATCCAAATTCTAAGAAAGTTGTGTGTTAATGCCACTGATTCTATATAATTCTCTTTTTTTATTATTATTATTATTAAAAAAATAAATAAATAAAATTATAGCAATGTGATGCGTGGAATTCATAACACTGTAAATTGCCAATTGTAACTGCGCAACTTGACCCTGGCTTGCTAAATTTTAGTTTTTGTTTCTGCATGAATTATTGATAACATATGTCGGGAGGTATGGTACTCAGGTGGCAGTGAGCAAATATCAGAGAAACTAATAAGGAAGCTAATAGAGAAATACGTATGGCACTGGACTGGTGGTATAGTAAACTTGAGCAGCCACAGCCGGACCCACAATGATGTATTCAACTTCTCTATAAGGCGAGGATGCACTTCAAATACCTGGAAGACGGACGTGCCATTATGAAGATCTTCGCAGACAATGTCTTCACAACCAACATCGACATGCGCTTGACCTCATCATTTATTATCAAAGCAGGCATACAAGGAAAGGATGAAGGTGAAGGGTAAGGAACAGAGAGGGTGGGGGGAGGATTGTGAGAGAGAGAGAGAGAGAGAGAGAGAGAGAGAGAGAGAGAGAGAGAGAGAGAGAGAGAGAGAGACGTGATTCAAGAAATGCTGTTGTCATTACTTGAGTTATTAGCTCTTCTGGTGTTGATGATATTGGCAGCCTACAGATGGGAGCGATCTTTCTGCTTCCAGTTGGCGGTTCAGGGTCGGTCTTTGTAATAAAATGCAGGCCGATTCTGCTATGATTAGACGTGGAGATTTTGCTCCATACAGATGATGTTGGTATTCTCCACTACTTCCTGAGTCATCGGTTTTTTATTGTGATGATCGACGTAGTGTTGATGGATGGCTCCATTATTACAATGAGCCTGCAGACCTCTTCTTAACGCTGTAGAAGTGTGTCCAACATAGGGATGTGCCCAAGTATCGGTATCGGTGGTATCGGTATCGGTGAATTTCTGGCCGATACCAGCTGATACTTTTATCATTAGTATAGGAATTTAAAATCCTCCTAGGCTTCGTAAAATGCATATATTAACAAAGCCCACCAAACAAACTATATATAGGCTTATCACTGAATATAGTTCACTGTTTATATTTTAAAAACAGATGGTATCTTAATACTTTACAGTGTATTTAACAATTTATTATTGTAATTCTGATTTTAATTAACTATGGTTATGTCTACCTCTACCAGCAATGAGTCATTGCCATTCTGTTGGAATTGGGTACCATTTTAACATGTGCAGTACAGGTATGGTATAAGTGAATGGTGCAATGAGTTACTGTACTGCTACTGCTGTAGCTTGGAATTAGACACGTGCAGTACAGGTCTAGTCTGAGTTGAAGTTGGGAGGAACGGGCTGACTGCACTGGCATACCTCAGTCCTCACTCACCAATTTCATCATAAAAGCAGCGTCTGGACTTTTTATGAGTGTGTTACTGATGATGTGACAAAAATTAAATGTAAATTTTGTGAAAAGAACTCGAGGGGAAAAAGATGAAAAATCACACGATACCATGAACATGATAACACAATTAAATTCACACCACAAAGAAGAATATGAAGCAGAGGAAAAATGCATTTTGGAAGAGAAGCTCCAACTCCAACAGAAGAGAAAGAAAGAAGGTCCATTTTCACCACTTCCCTTCAAGTTGGCAAAAGAAGGAAGTCAGGGAACCGGTTCATCTACACAAACAGGTATGTCTTTTATCTACTCCCTTTGCACTTTAGCACAACCATGCATAAACCTTCAATATTTCGATGTCCACTTTTAGTATAAAATTTTCTGTACCTTGTTATTATGTACTTTATAGGAAAATTTAATTTTTCATTTTAAGGTGGGTGTCAGTAAAGCATTGAAAGCTGCAGCAGTAGTACACCATTTCTATTGTAGAAGACATAGGATTTACAAGACTCCTTAAAAAGTTTAAACCAAACTATGAGAAAGCTAATTATGAAAAACAACTGAGTCCACTAATGAGATCCTCTCAAACAGATAAATGTGGTATACTGATTCAAATGCCCAGTCCATGGATGTCCCGGCTGCTATACTGGTATGACCATCAAGTGAAACTGGTGATGAGAATCTCTTGTCACCCCCAAGAAAACACCAAAAAAACATATGAGAGATGCCCAAACTACTAGCATCTCAAGGAACGAAACAGTGGGAATACACAAGTAACTGGAAACGCCCTGACCCCAAGGCGCCTATTGCTGCCAGAGGCACTCTTAATACAGCAGGAGAAGCCCTTATTAACTAACACCCAAGAGGTGTTCTTCCTTCCTACCTGCATTAGGCAGCCTATTGCTCCTGTAGCTGACAGACCAGTGCCAGACACCTCAAGAAGTGACAATCCTGGACAAGAAACTCACAATAATATACAGTATTCTGCAAGCTGCCCACTGCCCAATCAGAATATTTGCTTGAAATACCATAAAATGGCCTCACACACCAGCCCTGCTGCTCAGCAAAGGTGCAACAGAGATCATCAGTGATAAATTTCTGGCTTGCAAGGAAATCTTGCCAGCCAATCCCAGTGCAAATTTTTCTCCTAAGCCAATAAGCGGGCAGCTTAATTCAACCCCCAACTTCTCGTAAAAAGAGCAAGACTCACATCGTTGTTAGTCTACTCCGTCTCTGGCGTGACCAAGCTCAATGCAGCCTGAGTGAAACGTGGCCTCAATTAACACTAAAGAAGACTTTCTTCTGAAGGACAGCTCAATAGAAGACTTCCTACTGATAGTGCAGCAGATAATTGCATATTTCATAAGAATCGTTCAGATAGTGAAAACAAGCATGAAATTTTGCACAAGTGCTCTTAAAGTTCCCTCTATCAGAAAAGGGCGCTGGCCACGCAAAAATTTTAATATGGCGGCCAAATTCCAAGATGGCGGCCAGTATCGACAGATTTTGGCTAATTTTTCACTAGAATGGCATGTATTTGCTTCTAGCAATATGGTAAAGCTCTTCCATACTATTTCTTGTGAATATTATGTTTCTGTAGCTTCCCAGTACAGTTTACCTTTAAATATGGGGGCTATATGGCTGCCAAGAAAGGTAGAAACAATATTATAATGAGAAATAATGCCAGCTCAACAATTATCGTTTTAAGCATGGATCTTGGTTTGTGGTTTTAGATCCTAATGAGGCCATCTCTTTCGAATAACTCATCAATTTTGGAAGGAAAATTAATAAATGTAAAAGAGTGTATGTCTGCACACAACCAGGGCACACTGGTGACATCACTGCTGTGTAACTCAGCATGGGGGTTCAGTGCCAGCTAATCCAGCTTTACTAATCTGTAGTCTTAGACCAGTAGTTGTAGTATAGTTTAGTTTAGTGTCCCAAATGCTTTCTAACAGCCCCCCAGACCAGCTATAGTTAGATAGCCGCACCTGAATAGACAGGATGTGCCAGCGGGAGAGCCGAGCCAAGGTATGGGGCTGTACATGACGGTTCATGTACTTACCCGGATGGTGTACAGATCACACGGGACTTAAATGGCACTGGATGAATTAGCAGCAGATAAATGCATATTTCATAAGAATCGTTCAGATAGTGAAACAAGCATGAAATTTTGCACAAGTGCTCTTTAAAGTTCCCTCTATCAGAAAAGGGCGCCCACGCAAAAATTTAATATGGCGGCCAAATTCCAAGATGGCGGCCAGTATCGACAGAGATTTGGCTAATTTTTCACTAGAATGGCATGTATTTGTTTCTAGCAATATGGTAAAAGCTCTTCCATACTATTTCTTGTGAATATTATGTTTCTGTAGCTTCCCAGTACAGTTTACCTTTAAATATGGGGCTATATGGTTGCGTAAAAGGTAGAAACAATAATTATAATGAGAAATAATGCCCGTTCAACAATTATCGTTTTAAGCATGGATCTTGGTTTCTGTGGTTTTAGATCCTAATGAGGCCATCTCTTTCGAATAACTCATCAATTTTGAAGGAAAATTAATAAATGTAAAAGAGTGTATGTCTGCACACAACCAGGGCACACTGGTGACATCACTGCTGTGTAACTCAGCATGGGGTTCAGTGCCAGCTAATCCAGCTTTACTAATCCTGTAGTCTTAGACTAGTAGTTGTAGTATAGTTTAGTTTAGTGTCCCAAATGCTTTCTAACAGCCCCAGACCAGCTATAGTTAGATAGCCGCACCTGAATAGACAGGATGTGCCAGCGGAGAGCCGAGCCAAGGGTATGGGGCTGTACATGATGGTTCATGTACTTACCCGGATGGTGTACAGATCACACGGGACTTAAATGGCACTGGATGAATGATCGGGCTAGGTGTAGGGAGACCTAACCTAGTTGAATCCCCATACAGGAATGTGTGCTTTGTTTAAGGTGGTAAAAGGATAACCCTCGGCCTTAATCAAAAGTGAAATCATGGCAGAATGTGATGCCAATCCAATATTGAGCAGTAGAAAAACAAACTGGAGTTTGTGTTGTCTTTGTCAGAAGGACAAAAGAGGTGAGCACTTGACATCACCTCCAAGTCATCATGTCCTAGACCATGATGGGTACACAATGCTGGCAAGGAACATTCCATGTTCAGTGAAATTAATGAAATGCCACTGATAATGGATCCAGCAAGGCTGGATGAAGGTGATGGCATAGAGCCACTCTCAGGAAAAATGCAGCAAAATACCATGTGAACTGTCGCTTGTTGTTTAACAACACTAAACTGGACCCCAAGAAAGCGACAATCCAATGACCAGACCAGCAACACTGAGACTAGTCGCGGCAAAACTGCGCCGAACCAGTCATGACAATGAAGTTTGCATTTTCTGTGAGAAAGTGGCACCTGCATCTGATCTCAGACAGGCTAGTACTAAGGGCCTTGACTTGAAATTTGCAGTGAATGTGCAGAGATACTTAGTGATGGCAAGCTCCTTGCTAAGTTGACTGGTGGGGATGTCATTGCACAGGAGTTTAAGTATCACCATGCCTGTCTTTGTGCCCTCTACAACAGAAAAAGGTCCTACCTGAGGAGCCTTGAGAAAGACCAAGGTAGCACTGAGTCAGAATCAGATGTGTATCCTAGTTCTGTCAGAACTGATGACATACATTGTTGAAAACAACCTTTGTTCAGATGATCCAGTCACATTTCGGCTGGCAGTCATTTTGCCACCTCTACCAAAGTCTGGAACAATTAGGTGTAGAGTCACCAAGTGTAAATTCCACGAGACTCAAAGACAAACTTCTGGCAGAAATTCCAGAACTTGAGGCTCATAAATCTGGCAGAGATGTATTACTTGCATTTCAAAAAGGATGTGGAAAAGCACTTGCTCAATCATCTGATCTTTCAGAGGCAGTTATCATTGCTAAAGCAGCAAATATTCTCAGAAAGTCTATACTTGATCATCAGTCACGGTTTGATGGCACATTTTCTGAGGCTTGTGTACGAAATTCTGTGCCTCCTCTCCTGCTCCAGTTTGTAGGGGATGGTTGAGCATGGGGCTGACATCAAGTCACAGTTACGATTTGGAGCATCAAAGTCAGACCAGGCCATTGCACAGCTCATGCAGTTCAACTGCTACTCCCCGATACAAAGAGGGGAGCAACAACTCATAGACACTCCAAAGACAGAGAAACACCATTCCCAGTCTACATGGGACTCTCAGTCTATGCCAAAACCAGGAAGAGAAACCTGGTTGAAATGCTACATCAGTATGGCCTCAGTATCTCTTATGACAGAGTACTGAGGTCTCTGCACAGTTAGGAGATGCCACAGTTAGCAAATATGTGGAGGAGGGTGTGGTCTGTCCCCAGTACTGCGAAAAGGGTTGTTCACCACTGCAGTGATGGACAACATCGACCACAACCCATCTGCAACTACTGCCACTACACTCCTTCCATGGAACTAGCATCTCCATATTTCAGCACCCCACCAAGGAGAACACTGGACAGGAAAGACAGCAACTACAGTTTGCACCTGAGAAAGTGGTCGGGTGCCTGAATTGCAGGACACATTCACAAACATCTCACCAGCTTCCTTTCAAACAAAGAACCCCTGTGCCACCAAACACTGCAATACCAAAGCCACCCACAGATATCTTGGGGCCACAGCTTGCACTGGAGTATCAGTGGCTGTACAAGGTCATAGTCACCCAGGAAATAGATGATGCAGTGAATCTGACGTGGTCAGCTCATCACGCTTCAATGAAGAGAAGCCCCAGAATTTGAAGTAACCATAACTTCATTGCTTCCTCTCCCTGCGTGATCAGGCTCATTCTGTTGCTACATCAAACACGTGATGCAGAAAGTGCAGGATGTCACTGATTTTCTGAACCCTGGCCAGATACCCATAATCACAGCTGATCAGCCAATCTATGCCGAGCAAAGCAGGTGCAGTGGCAGTGGCCTGATCTTCAGTATGGCGAAGACACAAGTATCTGGTAATGTTTGGTGGTCTGCACATTGAGATGGCAGCAATGACATCTCTTGTACTCTTCTTCATGGCAGTGGTTGGACAGGAGCTCTGGTGGAGGCAGGAGTTGCTTCATCTGGAACTGCAGAATCCTTCCTGTCAGCTGCAAGTGTAACCAGGACACGGCAGATGCACCAGGTTACAGCCTCTAGTTTGTACAAACTCCTGAGGACAGCATACACTGACTACTGTGCTGAGAAAGCAAACAACAATGAGCAGGCATTAGAGTTTGAGGAGTGGTGTGACCTCGAAGACAGCAGAGTCCACAGTTCCACTTCTGGCACATGGTGTTGTCTATGGAACTTGTGATATTCCTACTGATCAGGTCCTTCCGTGAGGCCAATTTTGTCCTCTACTGCCAGGCATTGCATGAGCTGATACCCTACTTCTTTTCCAACAATAATACAAACTATGCTCGTTGGCTGCCTATTCACCTCAGGGACATGCTTACCTAGAGAGTTCACCCAGAGTTGCACAAGGAGTTCAAGGCTGGCAACTTTGTTGTGCACAAGACCAGTCCAGTTCTCAGCAATGGCTCTTGACCAAGCTCATGAGCAGACCAATGCCTTTATAAAGGCTGATGGCGGAGACCATTGGCTGACTGAAGATCCGTCAGCACTCAGAAGATGGATGGTGGCTGGCCCAGAGATCATCCGCTGGGCTGGTGTCTGCATACTGAAACAGAGGTTCAAAGTAAGGAGTCTAATGAGCAGACAACACACCATGAACAAAACACCTCATGCGCAGAAGACATTCTTGGAGAGAGTCAACCAAGCTGTCATTGGCTTTGCAACACTTGGGAAGTCCTTTTCAGGAAGAGAGCCAGGATCTGTATTCCATTGACAACAAAGACATTGCCCACCCCAGCTCAGCAGAACTTCTACAGACACACCTTGACAGAGGCCGCACTAAATTTCAGAAGTTTTCAGACTCTTTGGCAAACAATGCAGTCTCTCCTTCTATGAGCGATAAAGAAGAACAGAACTGACTTCTTCAGGCAAGAAGCTGCTCCTGTAGAACAGTCAAAGCAGAAACTTCTGAAGGAGGATTGCCAGCTTTTCTCAAAGCTATTTATATCCTGTCAGAGCCGTGAATGTGATCTGCAGGAATTCTTCCAGCACGAGAATCAAACATTCCCAGCTTCCCTTAGTGAGGGTGGTAGGCTGTACACATGTCAGAAGTCTCAGCTGACCTCGGTCCTGAGAGTCATGTTACACTAGAAGACAAAGAACCAAAGACTGATGTCCTCATTGTAGATGGATCAGCTTTTGGTCCATGCCCACCAAAGAAAGGAAAGACCTTTGAGGGCTGGGTGCACTTTGCGACTTCTTGCCTGTGATACAATCCCTATAGCAGCAAGTACACATCATCACATCTTGTATTTGATGTATACACACATCCAGCCTCAAAGTTGAGACCAGGCTCCAACGTGGTCAGGAGGAAGGCGCAGGACAGACAAGAACACAATTCCATCCAACTGGCTTAATTTCCTAAGACACGATGCCAACAAGACAGAGTTGTTCCAGTTCCTGGCAGATAAAGTTGCCCAGATGTCTGCCACAAATGTTGTCATTGCCACGAAAGGGTCTGTTGTCCTCAGCACTCATGAGGCTAGTCTTCAGGACTGGAAAGTGCTCTCATGAGGAAGCTGACACCGCATCTTTCTCCATGCCAAATATGCCACAGAACATGAGCCAAGACCATCAGTTAAAGCAAATGACACAGATGTTCTTGTCGTTTGCAGTCAGTGCTTTCTCCACTCTCCACAATCTAGGGCTAGAGAAGCTATGGTGGTATTTGCCAGGCCAGAGCCTGCGCTGGATTGCTGTGCATGACCTGTGCAACTCTGGGCCAGGAGAAGGTGAATGGCATGCTCTTCTTCCATGCGTTCACAGGCTGTGATACAGTGTCAGCCTTCCGGAGCAAGGGCAAGAAGACCGCCTTGAACATGGAACATCTTTCCAGGCCTCCACTGTGTTCTCCAAACTGAGTCACTACCCTCTCAGAGTGGAAGAGAGTGACCTGAAGGTCCTGAGAGGTTTGTCATACTTATGTATGAAAGATCCAGCACTGCTGGCACTGTGGATGAGGCTAGACTTGATATGTTTGCCCAGAAAACAAGGGGGCATATGAGGCCATTCCACCAACCAGGGAGCTCCTCCAACACACCAAGCGTGCTGCGTGCCAGGCTGGTTGTGTGTGGGGGCAGGCCACCCAGTGTCAGCCACAGCCAGAGAACCCTGCTGAGTGGGGATGGCAAAAGTCTGGTGAAGCATGGCAAGTCCTCTGACAACCAACTCGCCCTTAGCCAAGAGTTGCCAACAGCTTACCAAAATGTGGATGCAAAGCAGGCTGTCGGGAAAGGTGCAAGTGCTACAAGCTGGGCCTTCCCTGCACAGCTCTGTGCACTTGCAAATGTGAAGTCTAGATAAATTGCCCTCTCTTCAGTAGATAATCTAGCTTGAGCATCCAACGTGTCATGCTATGCCTACCTTCTTATCTCGAATTTTTCAAAGGTGTAGGTTGAGACCTATACATAGATTGGATAAGTGCTTTAGTCCAGTATTTCTTCTTTTCTTTTATGGTTACAGTCTTAGACACAATGTTGTATGTGACCATACCATTACTATTTCCAGTTGAAAATAGCATATTAGTTAAACTGTCTGATCACATGAATATACCATTAAATAAAACAGTTTGGTCTCTCTATGTTCAGCGCTGTGGATAGAAAAAAACTTTTATGGCAACCATTTTGTACGCCATCTTGGTTACAATTCATTTAGTAAGGGTTTTCAATAAAATGTGTGGTATGGAACATTTTTATAACCTAAAAGTCGAGGTTTAAAAAAAAACTGGCATATTCCATCCAATAGATGCTCCCAAACCAGTGAATCTCCCAACATACAGATGGCGCCATTTTAAGAATAGCCGCCATCTTGGATTTTCAGGTACAGCGCCTCTTTCTAAGAGAGCGTAGTCTTAGGAATGCTTTGTGCCAAATTTCATGCTTGTTTCACTATCTGAACGTAATTTTACAGCAATCTGCTGCACTATGAAGAACAACTCAATAGAAGACTTTCTCCTGAAGAACAACTCGATAGACGGCATTCTCCTCAGAAACTGTAAGGAGGATGAGCTCCCAATTTCAGTACAGTATTCTGCTACTGATACTGTACACTGTATTCATCTGAAATAAACTATCCAATTTTGCAACCTGCTTTTCTCTCCAAATAAAGACAAACATTGGCATGTTACTTGCAGAACGCGATAACCCAGAAAAATCAATTATTAGAAAAATAGAGAAAACTCTATACAAACTGAATACTGCTGATGCAGCTATCACCTTCAAATATAATAATAATAATAATAATAATAATAATAATAATAATAATAATAATAACACATATTAAAAGTCTATAATGTTTCTACAAGAACCAAAAAATAAATCAATCTAGTTATCTTTGCATTAGATGAGAATTGATTTTTAATAGAAATTGTTCATCTAATGAAAAGTGAAGTAACTGCTTTGAAGCCTATACACAAAGACCCCCCCATGAGTATATATAAAACCTTTTTTATTTTAAAAATGTAATTTTATATA
>NC_089743.1:5758746-5816246 GCF_040412425.1 Macrobrachium rosenbergii
TGCTGATTTTGCATTTTTGCAGTGGGTTCTGGTACCTACCCCCGCAAAAAAGTTGGGGAGCACTGTATAATTTTAGGTACGATAATTCCAATAATTATTGATTTTATGTACAGTATGTACCAACTAACATAGCCTATAGGCTCCATAACCGTTACCTGGTGCTTGAGAATAGGCTGGGTAATCAAAGGTTACAAAAGGGATAGAAATATACAGTATGGATATCCGTTTAGTTTTGTCTTAATTGAGTTAAGAAGAATTTGTGAGTAAATCCTTGTAAGGCAGTGTCAGTGTAGTAATTGTTAATGAATATTTTAATACATTACCCTTATTTTATAAATATGACCAATTGATCTATGTTTCCTTACATCATACTATTGACATGTACTTGTGGCCATGGAGGCCTGGGTTAATTTGAAGTGTTTGCAGCCTATTCAGTGATATAGGTAGCTAACATTTGGTAGTTTTTATTAAGCACTTGTTATTTTTATCACGACTGAGCTACTATTATGCATGGACCTACACATTACCTGCGCTATAGGGAATTGCTCAGTTTGCTTTTTGCCTGTGGAAATGGCTCATGACTACCTGCCATAAGCCAGCCCTTGAAGGAATAAAGGAGAATTTGTTTAGTGGTTGGACATATGCTTTTGGTACCAAGTTTAATTGAAGAAAGAGCTCATTTTTAAGCTGTCTCTAAGGTTATTGGTTTTAATAGGAATACAGAAGAATCCACATTTGGGCTAATACTCCAAAAGTAGTGGATTCTAGGAACTCCCACTTCAACCCCACCGATGGAGACAAGAAGTCTTTCCTTGGGAGAGAGGTCACTGGTACCTGACATGAAGCTGATATAGCCACTGGAATCCTGTATGAACTCACTGAGCCAAGGCAGTTGTATCAACCTGCCTGGCAGCACAGAAAGTACAGCAAGTGGAATTTCCTATCAGGGATGCCTGCATGAACTGATGGAGCCAAGGTAGTTGTATCACCACTGCCAAGCAGTAAAGAAGTCCAGGATAAATCGTTACCCCCCCTAGAAGGTACAGACACTTCAGCTGGGGTTGGTGGACCCTATCAGGGTCCCCTCAACACAAGATTGCTGCTTGGGAAAGGCAAGATTCTCACTGGAAGTATTTCTCTCAGGTAAAGCAGAAGACTGTTCCTTAGATTTCCCGGATTCAAAATGGAAATTTCAGTGGCTATATCTGCTTCATGTCAGGTACCAGTGATCTCCCTCCCAAGGAAAGACTCTTTGTCTCCTTCGGTGGGGTTGAAGTGGAAGTTCCTAGAATCCACTACTTTTGGAGTATTGGTCCAAATGTGGATTCTGCTGTAGGAAGTCCCCGGTTAATGGCAGGGGTTCAGTCCCCGACTGGGTGCTACTAATCAAAAACTGCCGCTAACCAAAAATTGGCGATAATAGCGCCGAAAACCCCACTTAACGGTGCCGTTAACCGGAGAATGGCGCTGAAATTCCCACTTAATGGTGCTGTTAACCGGAGATCAGCACCAAAATCCCCACTTAATGGCGCCATTAACCAGAGATCAGTGCCGAAAATCCGGTTAATGTAGTCGCTATCCAAGAGCTGTAACACCGAAACGCTGTTAACTGATGACAGCAGTAAGCGGGGACTGCCTGTAGTCCTATTGAAACCAGTAACTCATAGATGCAGCTTAAAAATGAGGTCTTTCACCAATTAAGCTTGCTACCAAAAGCATGTGGCATATTTCACACAGGTCCAGCCACCAACCAAATTCTCCTTTATTCCTTCAGGGGCTGCCTAATTGCAGGTAGTTATGAGCCATTTCCACAGGCAAAAAGCAAACTGAGCAATGCACTCTGGCGCAGGTAATGTGTAGGTCCGTGCGTAATAGTAGCTCAGTAGTGATAAAAGGAACAAGTGTTTAATAAAAAATACCTAGTGTTAGCTACCTATATCACTGAATAGGCTGCAAACACTTCAAATTAACCCAGGCCTAGATGGCCACAAGTACATGTCAATAGTATGATGAAAGGAAACATGATCAGTGGGTCATATTTACAAAATAGGGATAATGTATTAAAATATTAATTAACAATTACCACAATCACTTTGCCCTAAAGGATTTATTCACAAATTCTTCTTAAGTCAATGAAGACAAAACTAAATGGATATCCATACTGTATATTTCTACACCTTTTGTAACCTTTGATTACCCACCAGTCTCTTCCCAAGGACCAGGTAACAGTCATGTAAACTATAGACTACGTTAGTTGGTACATACATAAAATCAATAATTATTGGAATTACCGTACCTAAAATTATACAGTGCCCCCCAACTTTTTCATGGGGATAGGTTCCAGAATCCACCGCAAAATTCCCTCTGAAAATGTTTATAAGTGTTTATAATTGCCAAATACCCTGTACCCCTTCAACTAAATTGCTTATAACTGCCTATTTTAACAGTTCACTGCCAAATTTAATAGTTCAAACAAAAATATACCATAATTATCATACTAAATTTGATATAATTTCAAACAAAAATACACCGCAAACCATCAACTCAAAATACCCAAAGTCACCTTACATTACCACAATACAACTATTACTCTAAAGTATATATACCCCTAAAATGCTTATAACAATGATTTACTAATTTTCAAATATTAATATTAAAATGTAAATACAGCAAAATATCTATAAAATGTTTAACTCTTAAGGGGCAGGCTAATTATATATAATGCACACCCCCAGACAAGGCAAACTTTAAGGTTGGCTAGTTTAAGAAAAAACACATCAATGGAACAAGGAAGAAATGCAAATGCACATGATTTAAGAAAAAACAATTCTAAAAAATTTTCACTACCTTCCACAGGAAGTTGAAAGCGACTACAGTAAACCCCCCGTATTCGCGTTCTCATGGTTCGCGGACTCACGCATTCGCGGGTTTCTCTGTGGAACATATCTAGCCATCATTCGCAGAAAATTCGCCCATTCGTGGTATTTTTCACTGAGAAATATTCACTAATTACTGTATTTTCATATAATTTTCATGAATAAATGCACTTTTTGTGATAAAACTATTAAAATACTCAGGTATAAGCATTTTTACAGGGTTTTTCTTGGTTTAAGCTATCAAAATGGGCAGTGTTTTTAGAGGGGTTTTAAGCATTCACAGATTTGACCTATTTGCAGGGGGCTGTGGGACGCATCCCCTGCAAATACGGGAGGTTCACTGTATTTACAACCCTGTGGGGGGCCTCTTTTACAAAACACTAGTAAATTTACCAAGTTATACATGTTCTAATAAATTATTTTATTTTATTTTGTAAAATTATAATTACAACTTACACAATATCATAACAGATAAGAACTAAAATCAGTAACAAAATCTGAGCATATTTGTTGTAAAATATTTATGTAAATTTACTGAGATTGGGAAATGCAATAACCTTTTCTGGATTTATATGTTTTTTCTAATATTTCTTTGCAAAATTACAACTATAACTGACACCATACCATAAAAGATAAGAACTAAAACCAACAGTAATCCCAGGCTATATTTATGAGCAAATGAATAAAAAGACGTCATGGCAGAGAGAGGAGCAAGACATTCCCCCTCCAAGGCAAGAACAATACTGAAGTTCCCAAGATGCCCACAATTGAGCTGAGCTGAATTCTTTAGTTGCCACAATTCATTTATGGGCCATTGAAGTATTGGAAACACTTTAATGCTCAATACAGACAAATTGTATGGCGCGTAATGTTAACCCTTAAACGCCTATTGGACGTATCATACGTCGACTAAAATTGTCTGTTGGGTGCCAAGTGGACGTACCGTACGTCGACTACAAAAAATTTCAACCTTCGGTCAACTTTGACTCGACCGAAATGGTAGAAAAACGCAATTGTAAGCTAAAACTCTTACATTCTAGTAATATTCAATCATGTACCTTCATTTTGCAACAAATTGGAAGTCTCTAGCACAATATTTCGATTTATGGTGAATTTTGAAAAACTTTTTCTTACTCACGGGTGTTAACTCAGCCGAAAATTTCATAAATTCTTTCGTCATTTTGTCGTAATTTTTGCACTGTTCTATATTAGCCGTTACATAAAGTTTTATATATGAAAATGTGCGCAATTTCATGTACAATACAGCAAAAATACAAACCATGGTTGTAGCTTTATCAGTTTGGAAATATTTTCATATAAACCACGATAACTGCCCAAATTTCAACCTTCGGTCAACTTTGACTCGACTGAAATGGTAAAAAACGCAATTTTAAGCTAAAACTCTTACAATCTAGTAATATTCAATCATTTACCTTCATTTTGCAACAAATTGGAAGTCTCTAGCACAATATTTCAATTTATGGTGAATTTTTGAAAAAAACTTTTTCCTTACGTCCGCGCCAGAAATTCTTTCGTCACGTTGTCGTAATGTTTGCACTGTTTTATATTAGTCGTTACATAAAGTTTTATATATGGAAATGTGTGCAATTTCATGTAGAATACAGTACAACAGAAAATAACTCATGGTTGTAGCTTTTACCAGTTTTGAAATATTTTCATATAAATCACGATAACTGCCAAAATTTCAAGCTTCGGTCAACTTTAACTCGACCGAAATGGTCAAAAAATGCAATTATAAGCTAAAACTCTTACATGAGCCAAAAATGAACTCTTAATCTTGAAAACTAAGCGTGCTGTGATTTTTTGAAAAAACTTTTTTTCCGCTTTGGCGCTAACTCACCGAACGCCGCCGGCATATGGGAGATGTTTTTGTAAATAGGGCTTTGGCGTTAAAGGGTTAATCAGTATATTCCTAATTCCACCATTGGAAAAACAGTCTGGCTGAAATTCAGACCCAATTGGAATTGCATTATTGAAGCTTATCAGTCACTTAATATTTCAGTTGCTATATTAGATCCTGATCCCAAGAAGAAGTTAAATAAAATGCTAATGGCTATTTTAATATGTCCCTAGAAAGGTCATCAAAATTTGGACACATGATCAGCCATGGTTTGATGATACATGTAGATGAGCCTACCATGACAAACAGACCAAATTCAGTGCATGGAGAAAAAATTGTTCAAATTAAAATGACACCATTTTTGTTAAGTCTCACCACTCTGCGAATGGAACTTACCATACAGCCGAGAGTAACAGCCAAGAGAAATTACAATAATTCCTTGAAGATGAAATTTGAAGGAATTATTGAGCCTTATCTGTGGTGGACCAAATTGGCATCATCTATCTTTGGGTCAGGCTCATTTACCATTCCACCACTACTAACTAAGAGATGATGGGCTATTGGTTACAGGCCATAAGGAAAAGGCCAAACTGCTTCATCGAGCTTTTGAAGCTAAGCAATCAGCTGAGTATGTCCCTCTCCATGATACTTGTTATCCTGAACCTGTTCTTACAAAATTTGCATTTTGCTCCAGGGATGTTAGGAAAATTCTGGATAATCTTGATAGCTGGGGTGGAAAAAATCTTTATGGTTTCTTCCCTTTGTTTTTAAAAAAGTTTTTAGTGTGTTGTCTCCCAAGATTACTAGGTTTCATAGATTTTTATGTCAACATAGTATCTTTGTGAATGAGTGCAAGCTTAGTAATACATTGCTTGCTCCAAAGAGTGGCATATCTGCAGACTGCAGTAACTACAGGCCAATCTCTATTCTCCCTGTGATCCTCAAAGTTGAAGAAAAACATATTTTTAAGCCACTATATAAGTATGTGGAATTATGTGGAATCTAAAGGATTGTTAGTTGATAGTCAGTATGCATACAGGAAGCAGCTGTATGTAGTTTATAAATAAGTACAGTACAAGGCACTTATTTATAAACTTCAGAATCTTGGAGTGGGTGGATATGTTTTAGGATTACTTGGAGATTTCCTTACAGGTAGGCAGCAGCAAGTTGCTGTGGACAGGATCTTTAGTGAACCAAAACCTATTGTGTCTGGAGTTCCACTGGGCAGTGTTCTTGGTCCACTGTTATTTTTAGTGTATACAAGTGGTTTGGTTGTTCACCTGGAAAACAAGATTGTTTAAAGTCTTCATATATGGACCGGATCGGGGAATGGTGTAGTCAGTGGGGTATGAGGCTGAACTCCAGTAAAACAAAAACACTGTTAATTCGCAGATCTCGTACTGATTTTCCACCTCATCCTCCCCTTCAGGTGGGTGGGACTTTGTTGATTGAGTCTGAAGCTTTTAACTATTCTAGGTGTAACTTTTGACTCACATCTAACTTTTGAGAAACATCTAGTGAAAGTTTCAGCAAATGCTGCATGAAAGTTAGGTAATGTACATAAGGCCTCATATATTTATAACAGTGATAAAATCAATGCAACTTGTTTTAGGTCATTTGTACTTCCTTTACGGGATGGTCTCGTTTGTCACTTTTTCATAAGTTGTATTTCAAGAGAGGTCTTTCACATTCACAATTGATCCCTGATCCCCTTTATCTGCTGAGAGCAACCAGACTCACTGAGAGGCAGCACCAATATAGAGTAAATGTGCCTTGTTGTCGAACTTCTCAGTTCCAGAGGTCCTTTATTCCTCACACCGTTGGAATGTGGAACAGCCTCCCAGCAATGTCGTGCAGTTGGAACTTCAGTAGTTCAAGGGAAAATGCAATGCATTACTTGCATTTTAATACATTTTTATCTATATATTTATTAATTAATTTTTTCTTTTTTAATAAGTGGGATCTCTTCTTTCTCTGTTTCCCTTTACTTCCTCTTACCTCTCCCTAATGAACGTCATATTCTTTGGAAGCTTGAATTTCAAGTCAATGGCCCCTGTGGGTTTGTACCATATGAATAGGTTACATCTACTGAATAATAATAATAATAATAATAATAATAATAATAATAATAATAATATGGGTGCCGTGGCAGAGTGATTTAGCTCATCACTGGACTGGTTAAGCAACATTGGGGCTGGTCAGTCTCTGGATGGGTGACCCTCTCACCTCGGCATTGATTATTTGGGAAAGGATCTTTTACCACAATTTCATCAGTCTACTCAGCTGTAAATGAGTATCTATCCCTGGTGGGGTAGGGTCCAGCTATGGGCTAAATAGCCAAACTCAGCAGTGATGGAAAGAAATGAAAGATTAAACTGACAAAGACATATATGGAACCTCTGGCAACAGAGGAGTTTTGCCTGGCAGCTACGTATACAGCCCAATGAGTGGGGAGGACGGTCAGGTACTTGGAGGTTGTCATCCAGCAACTGACCACCACAACGACAGTAACCAGCAACCAGAGACTGGAGCTGCAGAGGCAAACCAGAAGAAGAAATGGACAAGAGAAGAAAATAAGGAAATATGGAGATGCTAAATCAGAAGCAACCTGACAGAAAGAGGATATAGAAGATTGGTCAGCATCTGGAATAAGAGAAATAACCTCTCAAACAGAACAGAGGCTGGCAGACCAAGTAAGAAATATAAAGAGAAAGAACTGTCTCTCCACAAGAGAAAGAGAGGAACTGGAGAAAGAAATAACATCCAGCAACGAAGGACAAGAAGATGAACTAAGAGACGATACCACAGAAGACGACAGGAGTGATGAGCTACCAAACAACGGCACAGGAGGAAATACCAAAGATGTAACAGAGAGGTCAGGATGAGTGGAAAAGGTCAGACAATGGATGAAGCCAGATACAGAAAGAACAAAGATCCCCTCATTGAAAGCCTACAACACAAAGAAACTAAGGGGGAAACAAGTGAATTTAATGAAATAATGAGACTAATACAAACCACTGGTGTCATAGAAACAAATAACCTTGCGTACACAGGGGCAAGACTAGTAGTAGTAGAACTCATGGGGATGCAAACACCACAACACCAACACCACTACCACTATTACCATCACAACCAACCCAACAGAAACCAAATCAGCAACCTCCTTGGAAAAGGCGCCTGGAAAAACAAATCATGGCGATGAACTCTGACTTGAGTAAACTGAAAGAGATGGCAGAAAAGAGGCTAAGAAGCAAGAAAACAAGAGAGGAACTGAACGAGAAATACAAAGTACAGGAGAAGGGACTAAACACAATAGAAGATATAAAACAGAGGCTTAATGCTAAAGCACATAAGATCCAATGGTACATGAACAGGAATAAAGGATATCACCAGAACAACTCGGAACCAACCAGAAAAGACTATACAGTCAACTAAGAGGGTTGACTGGGGAAGACAACCACCAGGAAATTCCTGAAGCTGAGCCAAGTAAGAGACTCTGGGAAAACATGGAGCAATCCAGTATCACACAACAAACATGCAGCATGGCTCTAGGAAGTCAAGGCAAAAGAAATGGGGAGAATAAAGCAAAGATGTGCCAAAATCACTGCAGACACAATCAGACACCAACTAAAGAAAATGCCCAACTGGAAAGCCCCAGGTCCCGATGAAGTCCATGGATACTGGCTCAGAAACTTCAAGGCCCTACACCCAAGAATAGCAGAACAACTCCAGCATTGTATCACAAACCACCATACCATACACCGAAATGGATGACCACAGGGAGAACATCCTCAGTACAGAAAGACAAAAACAAGGGAAATATAGCAAGAAACTACAGGCCTATCACCTGCCTACCAGTAATGTGGAAGTTACTAACAGGTATCATCAGCGAAAGGCTATACAACTACCTAGAGGATACAAACACCATCCTCCACCAACAGAAAGGCTGCATAAGGAAGTGTAGGGGCACAAAAGACCAGCTCCTGATAGACAAAATGGTAATGAAGATTAGTAAGAGAAGGCAACCAACCTAAGCATGGCATGGATTGACTACAAGAAAACCTTCGACATGATACTGCACACACGGCTAATAGAATGCCTGAAAATATATGGGGCAGAGGAAAACACCATCAGCTTTCTAAAAAATACAATGCACAACTGGAATACAGTACTTACAAGATCTGGGATAAGACTAGCAGAGGTTAACATCAGGAGAGGGATCTTTCAAGGCAACTCACTGTCCCCACTACTCTTTGTAGTAGCCATGATCCCCATGAATTCTGGATACCAGCTCAAGAAAGGAGGCAACATAATTAACCATCTGATGTCCATGGACAACATCGAGCTGTATGTTAAGAGCATCAAGGAAATAGATACCCTAATCCAGACTGTAAGAACTGTATCTGGGGAGATCAGGATGGAATTTGGAATAGAAAAATGTTCCTTGGTCAACATACAAAAGGCAAAGTGACAAGGACTGAAGGGATAAAGCTACCAGACGGGAATAGCATCAGACACATAGATGAGAGAGGATACAAATACCAGGGAATAATAGAAGGAGTGGATATAAAACACCAAGAGATGAAGGACATGATCAGGAAAGAATATATGCACTTAAGAAGATACTCAAGTCTAAACTCAATGCCAGAAACATGACGAAAGCCATAAACACAAGGGTAGTACCAGTAATCAGATACAGCACAGGAGTAGTGGAATGGATGAAGGCTGAACTCTGCAGCATAGACCAGAAAACTAGGAAACACATAACAATACACAAAGCACCACACCCAAGAGCAAATACAGACTGACTATACATAACATGAAAGGAAGGAGGGAGAGGTCTACTGAGCAAAAAGGACTGTGTCAACATCGAGATCAGAGCACTGGGTCAGTATCTGAAAACCAGTGAAGACAAGTGGCTAAGAAGTGCATGGGAAGAAGTACTGATAAAAGTAGATGAAGACCCAAAAATATACAGAGACAGGAGAATGAAAAACAGAACAGAGGAATGGCACAGCAAACCAATGCATGGACAGTACATGAGACAGACTAAAGAACTGGTTAGCATTGAAACATGGCAATGGCTACAGAGGGGAGAGCTCAAAGAGGAACAGAAGGAATGCTAACAGCGGCACAAGATCAGGCCCTAAGAACAAGATATGTTCAAAGAACAATAGATGTAAATAACATCTCACCCATATGTGGGAAGTGCAATATGAAAGATGAGACCATAAACCACATAGCAAGCGAATGTCTGGCACTTGCACAGAACCAGTACAAAAAGAGGCATGATTCAGTAGCAAAAACCCTCCACTAGAGCCTGTGCAAGAAACACCAGCTAGCTAGCAGTAATAAGTGGTACAAACATCAACCTGAGGGAGTGATAAAAAACAATCAGGCAAAGATCCTCTGGACTGTGGCATCAGAACACATAGGGTGATACATCCCAATAGACCAGACTTGACGCTAATTGACAAAATCAAGAAAAAAGTATCACTCTCTGATGTTGCAATACCATGGGACAGCAGAGTAGATTAAAAAGAATGAGAAAAAATTGATAAGTATCAAGACCTGAAAATAGAAATAAGAAGGATATGGGATATGCCAGTGGAAATTGTACCCGTAATTTTCATAGGAACACTAGGCATGATCCCAAGATCCCTGAAAAGGAACCTGGAAAAACTAGAAGCCGAAGTAGTTCCAGGACGTATGTAGAAGAGTGTGCTGTTAGAAACAGCGCATATAGTGAGAAAAGTGCTGGACTCCTACGAAGGCAGGATGCAACCCAGAACCCCACACTGTAAAAACCACCCAGTCCAATAGGATGACTGATAAACCAAAAAAAAAGTAAATAAATAAATAAAATTGGGAATTTGAGGCCTGGCCCATAGGATTCCAAGGATGGTGTAGTAGTATCTGTTTTAATTTGCCTTTCAGCAAAAAAGGATAGGGACACCAAGAGTGTAATTTATCACATTTATTATTGATGTCAGATACTGTATAGCAGTGTAAGTATTCCAAATCTTAACTGGATTTGATTCAAGAAAGATTATGTTGGAAGTTGACAAAAGACTAAAAAAAATTCTCAGTTCCACAAAAGTTTCAAGCCAGGTAAGAGATGTTATTACTCATATGGTCTCATTTTAATGGAAAGGAATATCATTAAATACATGTACAGTTTACTTAATGGAAAGGGATATGATAATAAAAACATTTAGATGGATTTAATGCTTTCTTTGTCAACAGGTTCTGTGGGAGAGTTACGAAAAGGAATTGACAAAATGAATCACCACAGCTGTAGCACTTCAAGGAGTGATAGTCCACTGGAGTCTTCAGAGCGAAAAAAGAAGCATAAGAAAAAAGACAAGGAAAAAAAGGAAAAGGTGAGTAACAGCTATCTGAGGTGTAGGGGTGAAATAAATGTTATATCTTGCTGAAATGAAAAAAATTTCATTTTACCAGTGTTCTTAAGAATAATAGCTTTCCTTTATTCAATACTGAAGAATAATTTTAAGGGTTTGAAAATCAGGCTGTTACAATGCTCTGTTTAACAGAAATTTTTGGATGGTGGATAGTTGTAAGTAAATAGTAAGGTATAGTTAAAAAGTATATTCACAGAAGAGTCATTCATGCTATAAAGGTCATCTTAGAGTTTTTTTTATTAATTTAAGTAAAAATACAGTAAGATTATCAAAGATTACTTCAACATTATTGAAAACCAGACATGAAAACAGTTTTTTAATAGGATTGTGGAATCCACAAATTTATGTTCATATGAAGTGATTCATTTCACTCTTGGAAAAATATATAAAGTGCGCTTGATCACCGTGTTTTCTCATGAATTTTATACAGTCACACTCATTTGGTGCATGAGGGTGTATTATTTCCATGTTTGTCCTGTTCCTCAATGTGTAGGTAATTTTCCATAGTTATTTTTTTTAAGTGTGCTTCCATCTTACTCATATACTGAACCCCTACCTTCTCTTTTGTGAGGAATTTCGATTGTATTCCTATCATCATTCCAATCTATTTTAACTGCTGCTACTAACACTGGTGTAAGTAATGCATGCTGGTTTTGTTAGTATCCTTATGTACAGTTTATTTTTGTCAGGCTATAGCACTTTCCTCAATATATGTATAGCATTGTTTAGATTTACTTTCATCTGGTTATGTAAAAAAAAAAAAAAAAACATATAAATGAGCAAATGGTGAAAGACAGAGAAGACTCTCTTTAGTTTAATGGCAGGCCTTGGAGGGAGTATAATGTTTTTGTTACTTGGGAGCTGGTTATCTTGATGCTGAATGCAGTGGCTCTTATTTAGAAGTCTGTCCTTGATATATACTCCTGAACTGTATGCCATGTTGGTGTGACTGAAAAAATTTTACTTGGTTTTGAGAGAGTTTTATCATTTTTAATAACTCCAAAATACATTGAGGTAAGCTGCTGTGGTAGTCAACTAAATGTGAACTGAGTGTCAGCACACATCAGAATAGAAGGCAATAGAAGGCCAGACAACTTTGCAAGTAACATGGCAATAAAAACCCCCCTGAGAATAATTCCCTTGTCACATTTATCACTTAAGAAAGGAGTGGTTGATTACGGGGTTACAGCAGTCATAAAAAAAATGGCAATTCAGAAGCTTCAAACAAAGCTTTAATATGGTGTAACTTAGAGTTAGTTATGATTTGGCCAAAAGTTAAGGGCACTAATATGTTTGCAGATACACTGGCCTCCCATTTAGTGAAACTATGAAATGCTTGAGTTTGGTTAGTACTTGGATTTATGACCACCAATGAATACATGGTTAAATTAAGTGACTATTGGATGACTGACCAACCTGGAATTCCATATGCTATTGGGACATAGGCTCATAAGCAATTGTAACTGTTGCTGGAACTTTCAACTATAGGCAGTACCCGCTTAGCAGCTAGCAATGTTGTTAACCGGATTTTCGGCGATGGTAAGCAATTTTCGGCGCTGGTAAGCAGTTGATCACCGTTGGTAAGTGGTTTATCAGTGCTGGTAACCGGTTATCAGCACCGATATACGGTTAACAGCGCCATTAAGTGGTTTATTGGCGTTATCTAGCGGCGCTCAGCTGGGAACAGAATCCCCGCTGTTAACTGGGGACTGCCTGTATCCTTAAGATTCTGAAGGGAACAACAGTGGGTCACACTGAGACCCAAAAAGACAATATAGTGTGGGTTAATGAAGTAACAAGAAGTGCAGTTTTCTTAGTTATTCAAAATTCTAAAGATTGGTGCAAGTTCACTATGCATTTCCAGGGGTTGCATGTTTGGTGGTCGGAGGTCAGCCTATCAATAAATTCTCGGATATGCTAGACTTTAGCCCAATATACTGCACTCTTACTAGTTCCCTCAAAATCTTTTCTGAGAGTACTGCATCATTTTGCAACATGGAAAGCAAAAACTGCTGTAAGAGTTGTAATTTCAAAGTCCAGCAGTATTGCAAGGTATACATGGCCAGCTACATAAGCACTGTGGTATAGGAGGCTTACAGGACAGCTAAACTTCCGAAACATTAGCAGAATACCATACTATTGCCAATACTGTGCCAAAAGGTATTTGAAGAAAATTAAGGTGATACAAGTGTAAGCTGATACAGTATGTTAAAGTCTGAATACAGTATATGTTAAATAATAGCAAAATTCAAGGGCTATTAGGTAATGTTAAATCCTAATCTTGGAATTTTGTAGCTTTTGTTGGTTATTTAATATTAAGGAATTCTATTGTAATGTAAGCATTTTTAATGAAATAGTTTGTAATGAAACTATTTTTTGTATAAAATAGTACTTTTGTCTGTGGATTGTCAAAGGGTATTTGTTATTCTTTATTCATGTTCTGACCTCATTGAAGCCCTTGTACACTTATCTTTTAATCTTGATTTTCATCTTTTGATGTTTGTTGATTTATAGGTGAAATTAACTTTTCAGGATGATGAGAAATCTGGGAAAAAGCACAAGAAGAAGAGTAAAGATAAAACCAAAGATGTGGAAAAAGATGGAGAAAAGAAGAAGAAAAAGAAGAAGAGAGATAAAGAAAAGGATGAATTAGAGGAGTTCTTTGGAGGCTCTCCGGAGAAGGAATTTGATGAAGCTTATGAAGCCATCTAAACATTTCAAGGGTATTTGCTTATTTATTGATACAGTTCCACAAGACATAGCTAGACTGATGAAAGTTGCGTTGTGTGATCATAAATCTCTCATAGGTATAGGTGGCTGTCAGGTAGATCAAGACTTTAGCCATTTGATTACCTTTCAGCTCTGTCCCAAATATTATGCCTTGTTTGTTCAAGTAACAAAACTAAGTTATTAAAAGATGCCATTATAAATTTTGTAAATGTCTACTATAATTAGAGAAGCTCTTATAGGCTTTTGCTATTAGAAGAGGGTGGCGAGTGATAAAAGTGCCTCTAGGTGTGGAGATATATGTCAGATTGTGACTGTTATCAAGAGATATACAATATTTATGGGAAGACAAAGACATGACTAAGTTAAATTTATTGACTTTAGTGAAATTAGATATTGATTTAGGCCATTTGTTTGCACACTGTATTGTATTTTGATTAAGGAATAAAGTTTTATTGTTAAAGATACAGGATGTGTAGATTATTGGCACAATATGACATAATCTCCTTTTCACCTAGGTATTGGTACAGTTTAAGTAAGAGTATGTTATTTGGTTTTATAGTGGCATGAATTCTTATGAATCTGCTACATGTATTAAGCCATCGTATAAAGCACATTAGTTTATGTTTTGTAAGTCTTTTGTTAATTGTATAGAATCCATATTTGTATAATAATAGTTTCTCTTATATAATGGTGTGCATTTATATGGGCAAAATTAAAACTTATTTATACACAGTTGAACATATTCCTACATTATTTAATGATATAAAAGGAAGTTTATCTTGTCAACATAAGTCAAATAGTTTTTGTAACGAAATATGAAGGATGATGCAAGTTAAGGAGAATAGGAATTGCTGTTTTATTCAGAAGGAATCAAATTCATGTAATATTGAGAGTATGTCAATGTTGTGAGGGATTTGTACCATCATGAAAGTGAATACATACTTAGATTTTTCCACCTAGATGTTGCCATTTTTTCAGAATCTTTATTTTATTACAAGTTGATTACAATTTTCAACATTATCTGTTGCTAATGCAAACAGCAGTACAATGCAGTGAAGTTTTATATCTGAAGAAGAATAGATTAGACAGGTCTCTCTCTTTTGGGCAGGATGTATTTTCTATCTTATCTCATAAGTATGTTATTGTGTTCAGAGAGTAATCTCCTGAAGGGTTAATAGCTGTATACTGAAGGACAGCAGGGACAGGTATCAGGTTTCTGATTCATGATGAAATAAGAGTCGGTTTATGATAATTGATACTTGATTCCATTTCTAATCTCTTTCTTTTTCAAGCTCTTGATTGCTTTCTCTGGTCCACTATATACTTTGTGTGTTTTTTAACATTCTGAGTAATTTTCCCCAAGAACATCTTGTTGATAAGTCTTGGTTGGTAGTAGGAGCTTAAACAGGGTACTGCCATCAACCATAGCAGCACAGGAGTATTTGTTGTATTTGATCTTCAAGTGTTTGTAGCATTGCTTTGGCATTTTGCCCTTCAGGAAAACCAAGTGTGCTGAAAGAATTTTTTAGGAGGTTATTGACATTCATAAGTGTGACAAATGTGGTGAACTCAAAGCAAGTAGATTTAGTAGTTGGCACTATTCAACTGAAAAATCTTTATGAAGCAATCTTTACTGTGAAGCATCGATCATTACTCTCCTCTCTTCAAGTGGTATGTGAGTCTTGAATCTCTTGTTACTAGACTTGACTAGCATACTAGCATGACACCTTGTTGATGGGACTTTAATTTTGTTCATACTTTTCGTGTTCATAACTTAAAATGTACATGTCAGATGAAGTTACTTAATTTTCAGTTTTTATGGTGTTATTATCTAGAGGTATTTGTTATTTTCTTATAATTTAGTTCAAGTAGACACAGACTTAAATATGAAAAGAATATTGAGTTCAGACTATTGAATAATGATGAATATATCATGAACTAATTCTTGATAAAAGCTAGTTGAATGTTTGCTTTGGAAAAACTCAGCAGACCCTATTCTGAGTACAGTCCTGTAACTCTTTATAGTGAAATTGTAGTGAATGTTTAAGTGATCAATTTCTTTTGTTCGTATGGGTTGCAGTCTCTCTTACTTGTAATTATCTTGATGGTAGTACATAATGGACCAATTGAATGCTGAATGGATCTTGACATGAGCAAAGTGATACTAGTTGGATAATAGTTGTAACATTTCCCAGTAGGGGTATCCTCACTGCCTCACCTACCAAAGGTGTCACTTTTTGACTGTTTCATCCATACCAGATGTGTTTATCAAATGTTTTTCCAAGTAACATGTTTGTTCATCCAGTTACTTTATATATTATGTTTCCTTCAAAGTCAGTACAGTAAATCCCTGTATTCGTGGGGGATGCATAACCCCCCCCCCGCAAAAAGCTAAAACCCGCAAATACTTAGAACCCTTCTAAAAACACTTAGAACTGCCTATTTTGATAGTTCAAACACACACAGAACAAACTAAAAATGCTTATACAGGTGTTAGCCTACTTACAATGGGGTTAGGTTCCAAAAAAAAAACCTATCGTTTGTTGGTAAAAACGTAAGAAATACCAAAATGTATCTCAAACACAGCCTAGCCTACACTAGGGTATTCAGTACCATGTACAGTATACATATATGGTAGCCTACCCTACACTATAAAGTATACTCTATACATACATGATATAGTAATCATTAATATCAGCTAATTCTGGAGGTTCATGTAAAGTGACTTATGATAATTCAATACAAAGAGAAATTGAATAACAAACAAGAATTAGCTTAGCCTACACTATGGTATATTGTATACATTTATGATAGTGTAGCCTACATTGTACTGTACTCTATATTCACATATATTATACAAACGTCAACATAACGAATATGCATCTTTTCCATTGATCTTTCAAAATGTTTTGCCTTAATTCACTGTATCCAGTAATATTGTATATATTCTCATATTGCTTTTGTATTATAAATTGTGATCATAGCGATCAGTGTTATGGTTTGGAAATCGTTTATGCGGTGTTTATTTCGCCGTATTTAATTCAGTTTTTATGTCGAAATATAACTAAAATACATCTCGTTGTGAAATTAATTTATCTATTTCAGTATACAGTATTTTCATTAATAATAGATGACGATGGCCATTTGGGGGGCATTTGTTTTGTGTAAAAAAAATTCAAGATTCCGTTCGCTATTTTCACTTGATTTCATCATAATATGAGCTTTACATATTTATCGTTTATCGGCATAAAAATAGCAGTAATGTGTTCTTTCATGCCCAGTAGTTTTGATTAAAATACTTTCTCTCGCAATTTAATTACGGTCGAGTTTCATCCATGTTGCCGATGCACGATAATTTACAGTATAGTCATTAGCAGCTTGAACATAGTTTTCTCAACTTCAGCTACAACTTGCAGCATAAATTTAGCAGTATATTTCCTTGATGATCTTTTATCCATACCAAATAAGGGTATAATGTAAAAATATATCAGTCCTATTCTATGTAATGTCATTTGTGTTATAACCTACGGCAATTCTTTATTACCGTACGATGGTTGAAATACCAGGTAAACGGCTGTTGTTATCAGATTCGGTTATAAGCAAAACAGTTCCTCGGTCGGTTGTTTAAGGCTGTATGCATGAGTATAACGCTACTAACAGTACTTTTATCATTCTCTTATACTTTTTTAACTAGAAGATGGGATAAAGAAATGGAGGAAAAGTTGTCTATTGTAATTTGGTCTCTCTCACTGCCTGGTTGCGCTGCTGCCTGCACCCGCACGAAATTTTAAAATATTTTATAAATATTGTCATATCGGTATTAATTGCTTACCCCATTGCAAAATCGAATTGTCGCAAGGTGAATTATCATAACTCGAGCATTACCTGAGTATTTTAATAGTTTTATCACAAAAAGTGCATTTAGTCATGAAAATGAGATGAAAATACAGTAATTAGTGAATATTTCTCAGTGAAAAATACAGCGAATGGGCGAATTTTCAGTGAATAATGCATATCTATGTTCCATAGAGAAATCCACGAATAGGTGAGTCCTCAAATCGTGAGACCGCGAATACGGGGGGTTTACTGTACAGACACTCCTATACTTAAGAAGTTTCAACCTATGAACTTTCAGAGATACAAACAACTGTGATTGTAAATTAAAACTGTACTTTACTGTATTTTTATCATAATTTGCTTAATGTATTTAGTTTTTATATAACATTCGTTTTAATAAAATACTCTACAAAATACAGGACAATACTAGTATTGTCTTTTAGTATGAAAAAACATAAATAGTACTGTACATATTGACTCTTGAGTATATCAAGTTGGACTTCAACTGTTCAGAACATAACTCGTTCATAAGTAGAGGAGTGTCTGTATTTGGGTTTTTATATTTACTGCTATCATATCCTTATCAATGATATTTCCAAAATGCAGTGTGCTTATGAATGCTGGCATATCGTTGATGTGTGTTTTATTTTTTTATTTTTTTACTCAACCAGCTAGATCAATATAGTCTCAGTGACAAACTGAAGCTGATAAAATTTTCTTTAATTGTCCTTCACTATGAACAGATTACAATAGGCATATATACTTGATAATACTGTTTGTTTTCTGTTGGTAGTGGTCTTAGGTTTTTCCTAGTGCTGTACAGGTAATTCAGTCCTTTAGAGTTGAGTATTGGTGTGCTTTTCCTTTCTATCTATCTGCAGGAGTGAGGGTACTGTGGCATATTCATGGCTCAGTATATAGGGCAGTAAAACCTGTAATAAGTAGGTGACATGCATTAGCAAGACCACCAAATACAGCTTCTTTCAGAAGTAAAGATTACTCTTGAGGGTATGCTTGGAATATCTGAGTTTGTTGAGCAATGCCAGCTAAACCGATTTAGGAATCTCTTGATTTTATTGATGTCATAGTGAGAGGAGTATGTGGGTAGTCTTCTGTGACTGACCAAGTTGGCCCTTTTTTTGTGCAGGTAGGTTATCCAACTTCTCAAGTACAGGCTGTTCTCATAGTATGCTTGTTTGTGGATAACAGAATGCCTTTTATATTAGGATTTCACATTTCAGGAGCAACACCTCCTATGGAAATAAATGCATATGGTCAACATCATGCCAAGTCTTGCCCTTTGGTTGTTCAGTTTGTACAATTATGATCAACACTTGCAGATACAATATTTTGTATTGAAAGGAAAATAGAAACTAACATCAGTAACCAGGAGAAATTGCCTCAGTGTGAGGGGCGTGACCTTGTTATTTCTAAGTAATAATGACAACAATCTTAGTAGTTGTGATCATTGCAGTATACCAAATAACTTGTTATTGAATATATACATAAAAACATTAGAATAAGCGAGGAATACAGTGCAGTAAATAAAAACAATTCAGTACAGTTGAAATAAATTACAAAAGGTTATTAGGATGGTTTTGTTTACATCTGACGTATTTATTGGTTTAGTAATTTGAATCCTGTTATGGGAAGCATTAAAAGCTTAATTTTGATGATTTGCAAGTTTGTTAATGCCCTTGTTAATATTAATATAAAGTGTATTAAAAACATATAAAACGGTATTGTATTACACCTTCACTGCATTTATGACATAATAATAATTATTGTGCTCAGTTGTTTTGCAACTTGTTTTCTTTTGTGTGATTATTGTGAAGAAATGTGTTCAAGGTAACTTCAGTAACTTGTTATTTAATGAAATAAACATATAAAAATTACCATGCACTAGAATATAATTATTTTATAAAACAAAAGATTTAATTAGTGAAACTTTATCAAACTAGAATGGGCCTGTTTACCACTTGTCATACAGTAAATGCTCCTCAGGTGACTTAGCAGTTTTATTCTTATTGTTATAGAAAGTGTGAAAAGAAGGACTGAATTGTTTCAGTATACCTTCAGTTGATTTATTGCTTACCAATATACAGGAATTATTATTTGTCATTTTGTTTGGTGCAGTTATAATTAGCCAGTTTAGTACAGCTTAAGTTAAGCATCACTGGGCAAGGATAGGTGAGAACTTAGCTTACATTGTTTTTTCGTTGTTTACAAATAATAACGTAAATGTTTACCCTTTATGTTTTTGGTTTGTGGTGAAATGCTTACAATCACTTTCACCCTCACTCATAAGATAAAATTGCTTCTCTCATTTGTTCATGTAATCTTAGGGAATTTTTTAACATCTGTGGATTTATGTCGCTCTGCGGCTACAGTGTGGTGGTATCGTGTAGCTATGGAGTTGCATTTTTTTTTTTTTTTTTCATGTTCTATTGCCTTACTTTTAAAGAGGGGTTCACATGATATGACATGCTTACAATCACTTTCACCCCGACTCATAAAATTGCTTTTCTCATTTGTTAGTGTAATCCTTGGTAATTTCTTAACATTCATGGATTTGTGTTGCTCTGCTACTAATGTGTGGTGGTATTATGTAGTTACAGAGTTGAATTTTTTTTTACTGCCTTACCTTTAAAGAGGGGTTCACATGATATGAAGGTGTTTTGCTTATTGAGATGCATTTCCTTACTCTGAGCATATCTTGCATATTAAGAATTTTGCCTTTTAGGAACTTCATATCAAGAGAACATTCTGTACTGGCCAGACAGAACATCATTATGCCATGTACTCCAGTGAGAAGCTTCAGAGGGCAAGATGGTGAAGATGATAATATATCTGGGGCCACTGCATGGGAAATCTGGAAATCTGGAGCCAACTGCCTTACCTATATGGGAACATTTTATCTTTGTATCCCATTTTTGTATTTTTGCTTGGATGGTGACAGGGGAAATGCTAAAACTACCATTTTCCACAGACTAATTGAGGGGTGGTAAAAAATGGAGGACAAGCCACTAGACTAGGATTATCAATATGGAAAGATGTAGTAATTCTCATGATGAGCCAGGAGTTCCAAGTAGGGCAAAACATTTTGCAGTAGTCATCGATCAGCAAACTAATGTAGCTAGGTATTGTTGTCAAAAAGTTCCATCCAGGCAAGTTACTGGTGACCAGGTCATTACAACCCCAGTCATCAAGGACCCATGCAGGTCAGATCTGGCAAACTTCGAGGTAGCAGAATGTGTCTAGAAATAGATAAGAGTTAGTTATGGTTATTATTTTATAGATAAAGCACCACTGAACCACCTCTCCTGGTGGTAGGGGCTTGTCTTCCAGATCACTGGAAGCATTGTGAGGATATAGATGACTGTATGTGATGTACAAGAAATAAAAGGTAAAGTTTACATAATTACAGTATTTGATGAATAAAAACTGGATGTATTGAATACAAAATTTAAGGACTGATTAGCTAACAGATATAGTACTTACCTTAGATCACTGTCCTGTTTTGCACACATGCTGAATGGCTTCTGTTCATATTTTTCACTTTAAAGTATTTAATAAGACTGCCGAGTCTTGTTTCAGGATTCTCATAGGGCTCACCATAAGAGTTCATCTTAGAATAACTGAAAAACTGAGCAAGGTAAAGTTGAAGTAATTTACAGCTAGGTAGAAACATATGAAAAATAATGTTCAGAAAACAATATGGCTGTCGGAGAAGGGTCATTGTAAAGAATCTGTAGCACTGATAACAGTGTCCCATAAGGTATACGGGAAGGCATACCCCTTTAGCAGGGTGGCTGCTGTTAATTTTAGATGATTATAAATAACAATGTTGAGGCCATGATTGCAATGAAATTTTCAGTGTTAGACCTGTAAAAGGCAATATCAGCGCTTTTAGAGAAAGTTAACATCCTGGTATAACAAGAAGTGGATGGTTTTTTATCCTTCTCACAAATCTATTAAGAGTTCTAGTTTAAGCTGTCTTCTTTTCATCATGTAGTACACTATAGCAAGCAAATTCATCTTCTGCAATTCCTTCCACCTATAAAAATGAAAGTGTATGGGTCTGCTTACTGACAGATCTTTTAGTTCGACATCTAATTCTAAGTTTTCACTTTTGAATTCTTCTGAACTTTTCAGCCTTCATTTAATAACATTATCTACACATATTTGTTTATCATGTGATACATTTGATTACTCCACTTCGTATATCTTCAGTTTCGCTTCCAGATACTGTATTGTGCAAATTTTTAATTTTTTAGGTTATTTTTTTAAATGTTTTTCAGAACCAGAAATGAATTATAAATATTGTTACAATTTTCTTGATATAATATGTGTGTAATTGTATTCTGCCAGGCTTTTGCAATATGATATTTTATGTAGTCTGGTAAATATTAAATGACTTCCATGATTATTATTATTAATAAAGAAAACCAATGAGATTCATAAACTGTTAACTACCATTATTACTGTGCACCATTATGATCACTGCCCTGTGATGATTCCAATAACTTATTTTAGTATTATGAACATACATACTTTACCGTTTAGTGAACTTACAGACATATACTATCAATACACATTTATGGTATAGATTACAGTATTATCATTATTACAAATGAACAAAATTCTTTAACAAACTGAAAAGACCCATTGACTCATAAAGCAGGTGTCCACAGAACTGAATAACCTTAAGTGAAAAATAAAAATTTAAAAATCACAGAACTGAATAACCTTAAGTGAAAAATAGAAATTTAAAAATAAGTAATGTACAGCGTTTTTGTGAATGAAATAAGTCTTCAGACACAAAAACATCAGTGCAATAAACAGCAACTGAGGCAGTGATGCATGATGCTTATTGGCTTAAAAGAATTGGCATTAATAACCCAGCAGTGAAGGTTCTAATGTACAAAAATGAAGGATAAATTTGGGTTCCAATTAATTGTAGGAAGTTATCCATAACTGATGTCCTTTCAAGTTTTCAATAATGCCCCGATCCATTTTGCCAATGGCTGTATAATTTCTTGCCAGCTGTTCAAAACAGTTAATGTTGATTCTTTCTCCACAAGGTTTTCATTTCAACCATTGCCTTTTAATTAATTCTCTTTTACCTCACAATTCTGAAATTATGTGGCGATTTTAATGTTATAAGAAGGTAAATTACACATTTTGCTTTTTTTCGTAGAAAAATTCTGTATTCTGGAAGGTGATCCCAGTCCATATTTCTTTTCCTTTTTTTTTATATTATCCAGGTTATTCATTTCTTCTATAATTTCTGTGTTAATCCATGGAGGTGGGGTTGGATCTTCATGTAACCTTGTTTTGTGATTACTGTCTGTTTGGAAATTCAAAATTGTTTGCTAAATAAAATTTTGTTTGTTCTAAAAATGTGGATTGGAGAGTTCTGTCAAAAAAGCTCTTTTAATTAATAACTTGAGCTCTAAAAAAGCTTGATCTTGATGTATGTTTTGACTTGTTAATACTGACGTGTTGATATTAACCCTTAAACGCCGAGCCTCTATTTACAAAAACGTCTCCCGTATGCCGGCGACGTTCAGGAGCTAGCGCCGAAGCGGAAAAAAAGTTTTTTTTTTTTTAAATCACAGCACGCTTAGTTTTTAAGATTAAGAGTTCATTTTTGACTCCTTTTTTTCTCATTGCCTGAAGTTTAGTATGCAACCATCAGAAATGAAAAAAAATATCATTATCATATATAAATATGGGAATATATGACAGCAAAAAAAAAAAACTCATATATAATTGTATACAAATCGCGCTGTAAGCAAAACGGTTAAAGCTAATGCGTTACTTTTTTTTAGTTGTATTGTACACTAAATTGCGATGATTTTGGTATATAACAGATTGTAAAACGATTAAAGCAACACAGAAAAAATATTATCACAAAATGATGCATGAATTCGTAACGCTCGGACATAAAAAAATGTTTTTTTTTTTCAAAAATTCACCATAAATCGAAATATTGTGCTAGAGACTTTCCAATTGTTTCAAAATGAAGGAAATTGATTGAATATTACTAGACTGTAAGTTTTTTAGCTTACAATTGCATTTTTTTTACCATTTCGATCGAGTTAAAGTTGACTGAAGGTTGATTTTTTTCTATTTATCGTTATTTATATGAAAGTATTTCAAAAATGGTAAAAGCTAAAAGCATGATTTATTTTTTGTTGTATTCTACGTCCTGTTGCCTCACAAATACGCAAACACTCGCCAAAGTTCTGCAAAACACGGATGCGTCAAGATATCGCTCTCCGACGATGCTTTCTGGTGCGAGAAGGAAGAAATTCGCGCATGCGCATCTGGGTGACGTTTATAAACAAAACAACAGCGTGATCCGTGAACTCCCAGCATCCCACAAGGCGCGTGATTTAAAACCTTTTGCAAACTAGGCCTATAATTATTTTTCTGCGAATATTTAAAAAAACCATTTTTAGTCGACGTACCATACGTCCACTTGGCACCCAACAGACAATTTTAGTTGACGTATGGTACGTCCAGTAGGCGTTTAAGGGTTAATAAATACTGTATAAGCTTCCAAATCTGATGTGCATTTTAGTATAATTTGTTACGACACAAAGTATTTTAGAAGCTGCTCAAAGTTCATTATTTTCAGTGTTTTTAACCACCTGGATTTCAAATACTGTATAGATGATCATCACATAGATCCCTATTACAGTATTTTGTCATAGATCCCTATTAGAAATATACTCATTTTTCAGATAAGCCAATTGAAGCACAATAATTCTTGGATGTAAGTAAACAAGTTGAATCCGTTGAATCTTGCACATGGACTTTTGTCTAAGTTTGCTGTAAACATAGTTTGACATGGTAGTCACAGTTCAACTTTCTTCAGTAATGTTCATTCTTCATACATGTTTTTCTTCTCTAGTTTCCTAATTCTTGTTACTTTGCTTTACTGTAATTCAGTAATAGCAAAATTTATTTTGGTCTCATAACTCATTACAGATACCATTCGGCACAATATGGTCAGACTTGCATTCAGATACTGTACTATAGGGTACAATTTAAACTACATGTGCTTTCATAATTTCAATTCTCTGTAATTTGTGTATGTTGTAAAAATGCATTCTAACTGATAATAGGTTCAAGTATATGTCTAAAACTTTTATTTGAATATTGTTTCCCCACTATACACATCCAAACTTAGAGTGCACCTGTTTTGAACATGATGATGTTCATTCCTGTTCCATGTTACATGATTGCTATATTTAGAGTTTTGTCAGTCTTTTCAAATTAAACCTCTGGATGAATGGACTTCTATATCTGTTCTATCTGAGTTGATGGTTTGGTCGAGATATTGAGTAGTAGGTGATTGTTACTGTGGAAGATTATTTTAATTTTAAATTTGTATCTGCCAAGTCATTCAGTTCTCATCAATTAGGTGCAAATCTAATAGGAAGAACCCAGTTGTGATGTATGGACTTATAGAGTTCTTGAAACAAAAATTTCCTTAAATAACTGTTTGCATGAAGTTAATGGGTCATACTGTATGACATTTCTTCATTCTTGCTTACTTTCTGAGTGTTCTTTTTAGCTGGACTGACCATGTGTTATACAAGTCCTAATATCCTTGTTTACCCTTTGAATAGAAAACTAAGGGAGAAGATCATTTTTAGTAGTTTCAAACTACCATTTTGACTATTGTATTTTTGTATAAATTCAGAATAACGCTATTTGTTGGATAATTTTAATTGTTGAGGCATACCCTACAAAAAATTGACATCAGTAATTTAAATATTTGAGTAATTACGGTTAATCAAAATTACTGTCCAAGATTAACTTTCAAATTTTAATAGAATATTTTAGTTTTCTTCTGTAAAAGCTGTCAAACTGTCTTCCGGATTTCCTTAGGTGGAATGACTTTTTATTGTCATGAAGGTTTTAATATGATTACGTTAAATATTATTCCAAAGAGGTGGAACTGAATACAGTATTATGTGTGAAGGTTAGTTGAAACAGTACAGGTATTCAGTCTTTAGTGGTCATGAACAAATTCTACTGATACAACATGGCTGGCATTGATTTCCTAAATATTTGGTGTAAATTTAGGACAGAGGTCTCCAGACAAAATTATATTTTATATAGGAATTGCACCACTGACCTCTGCAGGTACTTTTGTAATATGAGAGAACCACAGGATGCAGTGTTTGATTCTCAGTTTCCAGACTCTCATGCAGTGGGGATTTCTTCATATGTTTTGTAACAAAAGCCATCTGTCTGTTTCTCTTGTGCCTTTAACTATAAAGGCTATTGTAGATTTTCTAAAATTGATTTTACCTTGGAAAACTGGTGGCAGACGCAATCTACAAGGAATGAGCAAGTCTAAATTTTGTCTGTGTTAATTAAAAAGTAGTTGGGAAGACCTCTGTCAGGTCTTCAAAGGCTCTCAGTCTCCATGGCCTTCACACTGGGATTTTATGGATTGGTTTTTATAGATCGGTCTCAGTGATTACCAGGTCAGTGTGTTATTTTACAAGACTGGGTTAGTTTCCTAAATAATTCTTCCTCCATCAAAATTGTTGAAGTTCCTTTCAACCTTGAGACATTTTTAAATCTGATTGGGTTTTTATAGAAACTCTTGTTTACTTAGTAAGAAGAACATTCTAGCCCTGTAAAGTGGCCCTTTCACGTGTGATTTTCAACAAGATATGTTACAATTCCCGTATCCTTTGATATAAAAAGCTGTAATTGCACTGCATAGAATCTTAATTAGTCTGCAAAAATTGGTTCTCTAACACAGTGGTTTGAATTTGGTCTAACCTAAACTTTATCCAATTCAGGCAGTTATATCTAGTAGTGGTCATGGGAAGCAAGTCCCTGGGTCCTTTGCTGAAAAATTTTCCTTTTGACTAGGGATGTATTAACCTTCCCTTCTCTGAGAAATAGCCTCCTGTATTTAGAAAAAAAAAAAAATTACCTCTTTTTTTTATGTTATTGGAAAATTGTTATTATGGAGGTATTCCTGACTGCCAGTGAGACATTTCATGAATATATCTGTTGATTAGCTGGATTCGTCAATAAACTAATTGCTTTGGATGCCATTACCTGATGTCTTAGAATCTCCAGCAGCATCAAACTGTAGATTGTGTAGACAGTCTACTTTTTATACTTTTAATATTTGTTCATTCTGACTACAGTCTTAAATGCCACGCCATGCATCTGTGTCGTGCCATGTTTTAGTTTGTAACTGATAAAAAAAATTTTTTTTTTAAATGGAATACTGTATTTTATATTTTGCCCTCCAAAGACTTTGAGGGTAAATATATGTAACATATGTTAAATATATTCACCCAAAGAAAGTTACTCCACCAAAAATTGAAACAGTTTACAGTACTGTAGTTTTGGTATATTTTGTCAGTCAGTTTTAAGCAGGTCTTCTTCATCCATCTTTAACATCCTTTTTGGAATTATGTGGCACAATATCTGTTAGTCATGTATTTTTTTTTTTTTTTTTAAGTTTTCTTTCCAAAGAATCGGTTTCTTGCTTGTCCAGATGGCTTGATTTGGATTCCTGCTGGAGTTTTACAAAGCTTGTCTGTGTTACTATCTTTGAAGGCATTTCAGTGTCTAAAGGCTCAGCTTTTGGAAACTGACTGATGTGCTGTATCAAATAATTTGCTGTTTTAGGATTCAAAGATGCTCTTTTGTTAGGGCAGGGAAAATTTTTTGTTTTGAAAGATAAGAGCATTATATTAAAAATTAAGTGATAGTTATTTTTATTTTTTAATTAACTTCAAAAAACATTTAATTTTGAGGATTCGCCTAATTACAGTTTAATGTTAGACCCAGTATATACTGCGCTTTGTTGCTTTTGGAAGCTGAATTTTTCCTGCATATTTTTTGTTAAAAAAAATCTGTGATCATCCATCACATTTTTCCCATGATTAACAGATTAACCATTAATATTTTTTAAAAAATCCCTACTATTTTTAATGCTTTTAGTTGCTTATCTTTGTGATTAGTTTGTAAGGCATTGATTGGATATATTTTATTAAACTTCATGTCTTTTGTACTTAAGTTCTGTAGCTTATTAGTTGTTAGGTGTGTTTGCTTCAGTATGATTTTTATGCATTGTTTTTGTTGAGTACAAATGTTATTTTGTAAGATTTTTTAGCTGTTAGCTAGCAGGCTGTCAAAACTTATTTGGGACTTCATATTTTATCTTACTGTAGATGTACTTTTAACACTTTAGGGTGAATGAAAGCTGAACTGAAATTGCTGATCATTCAAAGGGTTACTTCAAGTTAGGCCATATTGAGAGATCTTAATTACATAGACTTCCAGTTTTCAGTAGAGGTGTTTGTTATATTAATCATGTAACTATTTTAGGATCCAGCCATTTTGGTATGGCAATGATTCTCGTAGTAGGTCAATTGTAGCCTGATTTAATTTTGATACCACTTTCGTAATTTTATGATTACTATTTTTGAATTTTCAGACATTTTGTTGTAGAATTGTGAGGTAAAATGTAAACACAGTACAAAAATACACGATTTTACTGGTTTAATTTCAAGATTTTTTTTTTATTTATTAAGTCTACATCATTGTCAAGTACTGTTTCATAGTGAAGTAAGGAGAGTTTTCTGTAGTTATGCTGATAGATTAATTCATAACGTAACAGGACTTTGATACGCTTTACTATACTCTTAATTGTAGCAGGTGTTAAAGTTCATTCATTATACAATGTAAAAAGTGTTACCTTCAAGCTTTTCACGGCTACAAGATTTTGATCATGTTTATAGATGAAGTACTGTGCTCTGTTGTATTTGTAATTTTATAAGTCTGTGTTCTTTTTCCTCTGTAAAGTCATGTCAAATTATTGTAAAACAGGTTTTAAAAATGATTACATTTTGTATGTGGTTTACCAATACATATAAGTGTACAAGTGCTGTAAGCAATTAGCACTACTTTAGGGTAGTCAAGGAAAAGTTATGTTAGTACTGTGCTGTGTTTTGTGTGCATGTTGAGTACCAGTCAGAACAAGAATTAGATTAATGTGTTGGAATTTTTCTAAAAATGCACATAGCAGAGACTATGTATGGTCAGTCCTTTACTGATCTGGCGAAATAAATGTTTAATTATAATAGTTAATCATCCAAAGATTCTGAGCATACAGTATATACATGTTTTAACTGATAAATTTATATATATATCAATAATATTTTTTCTTTTGAGGGACACATCTCTATTGGTTACAAATAAAAATAGGAACTGACTTCAGTGCAATGAATGCTCAAGAGGTATTCATACTTCTGTTGAACTGTGCTGTACTGTGGCTCTGATTGGGTATTGAGCTGTGATATTACAGGAGATTTATGGCTATCAGAAAGTCTTGCTCTCATTTGAAGACGGTTTCAAAGAATTTTATAGTAAGTTAAGTTAGTTTTTGAAGTTCATTGCTGTTTAAAGTATTAAAATGGTATATGCTTGTGTGCATAGGTTTCCATTCATTTGTTCATACAGTTTACATGTATATATTTGTCTAAGCATGAATGTTAAATGACAACTAACAAAACATGTAAGAGAACAACTGCAAACTGTTGAAGAAGAGGAAGATAGAATGGCAACATACTTGACAAAGATAAACTTTTAGTAAATTAAAACTGTCAGGTGATTGAAAGAAATGTAGACAAAGAAATAAGCCAAGCTACAGATCAAGGATAAAAGTAGTGATAATACAGTTCCGTAAACAGTGAAAAGAAAAACTGTATTTTGTGTATGTATTTCCATAGTGATGCTTTAACTTTGGTTTGTTACTATTTTTGAGTGTCAATAATGGTATCAGGCATATTTTATTATAAAAGGAATGCAAAGCATATCAGGCCAGGACTTCAAATTATTCTAAGTTATTCTCCACTGTGATTTGGTTGTCATCATTCAGTAATTATTTTTCATTTTATGTATGTATGCACAGCAATTCCTTACATTCATTATAAAAATGTTATATTTAAAGAATTATAGGTCATCTGTGGATGCAGTTTCCTTAGTTATAAACACTTGTGGATGTCTTCTTGTATTTTAATTTTTGTGCATTGTTTTAGTTGTCACCAGTGTATAGTAATAAAATGAAAGTTGGCACCAAAGACCTCAAGTGAGATTGTATGTGGATATATGATAAGTCCTTATTGTACAGTACATCACAAGCATTTTTTTGCACTGAAGTGTTTTTTTTTTTTGTCAGAGACCCACAACATTCATCAGAGGTACAAGTATTTGAAAGTCGATTTCTCATCTTTATGATTCTGTTTTACTTTGTCTGATCAGAGTAGAAAATACTGTACTTATGAAATTGATTTTTATAAAATGACAGGAAATGCATTGTGTAAAATTGCATAGGAAATAGGATGGGATTTTCTTTCAAGAGGAAGTTTCATTTGTTAATAACTGTGATTGCTTCACTTGAATAAGATTGTGATGGTAAGTAGCTGGATGACCCAGTCAGACAGTCGAGAAGACCATGTTCTTGGTTCATAGTTGATTGAAGATATGAAAATCTAGATCTGATTTAAATGGCTTCCATGTGAACTGCTTTGGCATTGGTCAGATGGATTTGGATATCAGCATGTTAGGTAGGCCATATAAGTGAAAAGCTTCATGTTATTCAAGAAAAATTGTTTTGTAGAGTGCAATACTGGGGTTACTAAGGAATAGCTTTTAAATACCTTTAATGTATGAAAAACCAGTCCTAAGAACATTTTCTCATGGAAATGTAATTAATACCAAAGGGTAGCTTTCATAATTTTAACTTTTAAGAAATCATCATTTTCTTGAATATAAAATTGTACAGAGTGTATGATAAGAATTTCATGGACTCTGTTTCTTATGTAAACTTTGTATGGTAACAGCTATGGTACTTTGTTGATGTGTTCATTACCAAATTTTTTTTATGTAATTTTCTCATTCTCATGTTGGCAGATTCCTTAGCATTTTGTGAAAAAAGTGATACTGTATTTTATTTGATTTATATCATACCAGTTACTGTGTAATGATTATCTAATTTTTTGTGTTGCTAATGCTGATATTGTATTGTAATTTTGTCTCTTGATTGGCATATAGTCAGAGAAATTGATTATTGGACTAAGAAATCATTCAAGATTAGTCAGCCTAACAAAAAAACTAATACTGTATGCTCAGTAAACTTCAGTTTTTGAAATTTTCTAGTTTAATGTTCATACGGAACCCTGGAAGTATTTTTGAAAAGTTAGCCATTACTAATGATTAAGAAAGGCTGTGCCAAGTACAGTATGATATATAAGTTTTAAGCATTTACCATATTGCCTTATTTAAAGTGATTCTGTCTAGCAGTGTTTTTATTTAGTGCATTGATATTTTTTGAACTGGATAAATCCATTTAGAGAAGACTTTGTAACATCTTTGGTGATATTTAATACTTTATAAAATGCATTCCAATGCTATGTCTGCTAATTGCAAGAATATTCTAATATATATTGTTTATTGTTTAGGAGGTGTGGCTGTAACCTAGCTTATTGTGGAACATTTTACTATACCCTTTGGGAAACAGACTAGGATTGCCAAACGTCTCAATTGATGGTGTGAGAGACTGCACACAAAGTAATAACAAATGAAAATGGGAGTTTTGTGTGATATATTTTCATTTGAATTTGAGAAGTGCTTGGGTAGAATCATGTAGTACATTGTTTTATGAAACTTGGAGGTAGGGTCTTCTCAGGGCAAGTGCCCTTATTAATGATTTATTACCTCTTGTTGCCAACAAATTGATGACAATTAGCATAAAGAAATTTGTAAACTGTTTTATTAAACAGTCATATCCATGTCACATTACAGCACCTCTTTAATTCTCACTTATTAACAAGGTAATCATAGCTAATGATTAGAGAGAGGCTGTGATGCTAACCATTTCCTTTTTGTCACGTTCATATTCTACATTTGCGTACTGTGCTAACATTTAACAGTTGATGCTTTTTTTATGGTTACATTTTTTATTTGCAACAGTATTGAAATACAAAATAATGCAGCAGAAGAAATATATTCATTTATTGTTGTTGAATTTATAATAAATGTTTTATAAATTAAGATAAGTTTCTAAATATCCTTCATGGACTCATGAACATTTGCCTAATATTTTTGTTTATCTTCCTACATCTATTGTTTGTACCTGTTAGGTGCCATTCAGAATGCAAAGAACAACAAAGCAGGTGCACCAACAGGAGAAGTAACAGAAATAATAAGAACTTCGGATGAGGAAGGTACAGAATGGTTATTGGAACTGCTGGGAATTCACTGGGAGGAAGAAGGAATGCATTTTGACTGGGAGAGTGAAATGGTGTACATCTGTAAACAAAAGGGTGATGGAATGCAGAAATGATAGAAGAATAAAGCTTATTAAAATACTGGAAAGAGTGATTGAAAAAATTGTTGACATCCACGAAATGCAGATTGGATTTATGCCTGGGAAAAGCATATGCAAGATGGGTGCTGGAAAATTTTTTGGAAGGTAACAGGAAGCCATACTGGTGTTTTGTAGATGCAGAAAGGCTTTTGATAGAGTACCTAGAGAAGTGGTGTACTGAAGTTTGAGAAAGAAAGGAGTTTCTGAGAGGCTTATTATTATGATAGGCTTATTATTATGATAAAGTTAATGTATAAGGGAGCAAGAACAGTAGTAAGGACATGGGAAGACATACTTTTGAAGGTTGGATTACATCAAGGATTAGCTTTAAGCCCACTCCTCTTTGTGTACTTGTAATAGATGTGCTGAGTGTGCGTGTGAGAGGAAATATGCTATGGGAACTGCAGTTTGCTGATGGACTGGTTTTAACAGCAGAAACAGGAGAAGAATTGCAAGAGAGGTACAGGGCTTGGCATGAGGCTTGAGAAAAAGGATGACTAAAATTCAGTGCTGCAAAAACAAAAGTAATGCTAAGCAGTAGGGAAGAGAAGAACTACATGTAAGGTCAAGAGTTGGCGAGGAATTAAACAAGTAGTTTTAAGCACTTGGGTTCTTTTATATGCAAAACATGGACATGAGGCAGAGAGTTGAAGCAGCTTGGGCTAAATGGAGGTGCGTTTCAGGGGTGATCCTTGGCAAGAAGATTCCCTTGAGACTTAGGAATAAGGTCTACAAAACAGTGATCAGACTAGTGCTACTGTATGCTGCAGAAACGTTGGCAATGTGCAGAAAAGAGAAGGGAGCCTGTGAAAGGACAGATATGAGAATGTTGAGGTTGGATCCTCGGAGTGCCATTGCTGGAAAGAATTGAAAGTGAACAAATAAGAAAAAGGGTGGGCGTTTGTAAAATAACAGATAAAGCCAGGGAAGTAGACTAGGTGCTATGGTCATGTGCTATGCAGGGATGGTGATGTTGTGGTTAAGAATGCATATGATATGTCCATGGTGGGTAGAAGAAAACAGGTAGGCAGAGAAGTAGGTGGTGTGATGTAGTAGGAAACACTGAACACATGCGTGCCAAAAACAGAATTCTGTGGAGAAGGATGACTCTAGCTGCTGATCTTATAGGAAAATGGGATTAAAGTCATGCAAAGAAGAGGTTGAAGTCTATTGTCTGTATTGAAACTTCATGCATAACTTGTGAAATGGGAAACCTTGTTATGATAGGACTTTCAGTCTAAGTCTGATGGTATTGAGAAAAAGATGGACTTGATCACATAAGTGAAGGAAGTATAATGCTAGTAGTAACATATAGTCAACAGACCCTGAACTAAAAATCTTTGCTCTCACAGGGCTGATCAAAGAAGATTTTAGAAATCAGTGTAAGGGAAGCAAGCAAAAAATTTCAAGAGAGTTGCAGCTGAGAGAGAGAAATAGTCATAGAACCAAGATTGCTAGTTACCATATCAACTGCAAGCTGCCTGAGAGATTGGACTTCAGTTCAACTTGATGGATGATGACCAAATTAATCATTACAGAAAAGAGACCATAAGTAGTCATTACAGAAAAGAGACTATAAGGACTCCTTATATCAAAGGGAAAGAGGACTTAGAAAAAATTTATAGGGTTGCCACTAATCCAGTACTGTACCCAAGTAGATATAAAGGGAAATGAATATGCTGTAATCAGCCTAAGCTGTAGCTACTGTGAACCATATCAAGATTGGTTAGTTAATGCCTTTAATAAATGGCACAATGTATGGAAAATGAATTTTATAGCAACAGAGCCAAGCAGATTAAACCCATTATTCAATCATGGCACTCTTCATACCAAAATGAACTCCAACTGATCAGAATTGTTTGGCTTGTGGGTACTTGATGAATAGCCCACATGACCCAAACAAAAAAATATAAATTGCAGTACACTCCCTGAACACCTGAATTTGCCCTTAATCCCACTAGCCCAAACAACTCTCAATTACCAATCCCACTATTGGGAATTTTAACAGCGTTACCAACACTGCAGGTAAAATCTTGTCACTTGAGCTACCATAACAAACGGTTGGCAATGCTGACACTCCTGTTTTCGTCAACTGCTTTTTGTTCATGCTGCTGGAGGGTTGTTTCTTTCTGCAGTGCGAGGTTTTAATCCTATTGCCCAACTTCTCTTTGTATTTTGGACTTCTGGTGAAGACCTGGATTGTATTTACCAGTTTTTGCTCCTGGATTTTCTGGATATCTTAGATAAGGAACGTCTTTTGGGATTGGTCTCGATTGGTCAACATGGACTCTTTCACCTTCTACTACCGCGCCTTCGGCTTCAACGTTGACCTTGACTGCCCCTATGACTGTGGATGCTGAAGCTCATCGCTTCTTCTTCCTGCCAGAGACGGATGAGTACCTTGAGACACAATAGACTTTCTGCCAGGTATGTAGGAAGTTAAGTGTGATGTGCAGACTCATTGCGATGAATGTTCCGACTGGAAGTCACAAGAGATGGAGGATTACATTCGTCATCACAAGTCTTTGGCTAGTAAGGGCGGCAAATGTCGGTCAGATTCTTGTTGCCTCAAGTGTCTCAGGCTTCTGCTACAGATCAGTTGATGGATTTAGCAAGTTCAGAGGTAGTCAAACAGATAGAGGATAGGATTGCAAGTAGTATGGAAAATTTAATAGCTAGTCTTCTTCAACATTTCTCAGATAGGGATAGTAGTAGTGTTAGGATGTCTAATCCTTTTTCCTTTTCAGCTCCCCTGCCTGTTCCAGAACCAGCCCTAACGGGTGCTGAGTGTAATGGTAGAACCGCAAGCCTCTGAGTGGGTAGGGTCTGCCGGCCCCCTCAGCACGGAGCAGGCAGTGAAGGATCCCCCCCCCCAACCCCCTTGTAGTATTGATAAATTTAATGTTGATAATGTTAGTCAGGATCAAGATCTGGATGTGATAAAGGAGGACAGGTCTGGGTTAGGTAGTGAGGAGAAGGTATTAAGGGTGCCGAGTCATTCTCCTGGACAGGTTCCGGTTTCGGATTCGAGTGGTTTTTGTGTTCTGGCAAGAGTTTCGCCTTCATCGCTTCCTTTTGGTCTGGCTCAGTCTCAAGTCAATGTTTCAGTTCTGGTGGTGCAGAATCCTTCTACCATAGCTCCTAACTCACTTCCAACTGTTTCTGAATCTTCTACTGTAGTTTCCCCCTTCTCTGTGTTTTTCTACTCCTCCATCTAGTAAGGCGGATTATGGTGTGTCCTTTCAGCTTCTAAAAGTAGTTTGCGGAACCTGCAATTGGATGTGGCAGAATATAAGGCGGATTTGCTGGGTCTTTCGACGGGTACAGACCTATGGTGAGAGGTTATTTTTTTTAATGGTTTCTCTAACATTAGAGAGTATGTGACAGTGTAGTGTCCAGAATTCATGTCGGATATGTTTCAGGATTATCGAGGGGGGGGGGGGGGCAGATTCGGTGCACCTTCTGTCCTTTCATTCTAGGGTTATCTGTCACTTCATCTCCTTCTCCCACATTCTCTGCTGCTCCTTTTTCAATCTCCTCTTGGGCCTCTTCTTCTGCTCCGGTCTTTCCTGCGGTTTCCGCATCTTCCGTTTTCCCTCCTTCTTTGACTTTGGCTTTCCTCCTCTCAGGTGACTTTTTTTTTTTATGTGTCTGCTATTCCTCTGCCTCCCACCTTTCCTTCCTCAATACAGTCTTCTCCAGTAGGAGGACCTTCCGGACAGGTGAAAACGCAGTTTTGGCAGAATTTGACCGCGGGCATTTCATGTTCCATCCCTTCTGATATGCGTAACCCCTTGCTTCCGCTTCAAGCAGCTGTTCCGGTAGTATCAGGTATTTCACAGGGTTTGCCTGTCACTTCCAGTTCAGGATTGCGCTCCGCGGTTTCAGCAGGGCTTGCGGTACCTTCTTCGAGTGGTCCGCGGCTTTTATCGCTTGCATTTTCTGGGGCAGTAACTCCAAGGGTAGCTTCTACCTCTTTCATTCTCCCTCCTTCTTCATCTTCTTCTGTCCCTCCGCAAGCAGTTTCGTTTATGCATCCTCCCCAAGGGGTTTAGTAATGTGGGTTTGGCTACTCTCACTTGTCTTCCCTTTGGTAATACACAGTAAACCCCCGTATTTGCGTTCTCACGATTCGCGGACCCACGTATTAACGGATTTCTCTGTGGAACACATCTACCCATTATTCGCAGAAAATTCGCCCACTCGCGGTATTTTTCACTGAGAAATATGCACTAATTACTGTATTTTCATATAATTTTCATGACTAAATGCACTTTTTGTGATAAAACTATTAAAATACTCAGGTATAAGCATTTTTAGAGGGTTTTTCTTTTGTTTAAACTAACAAAATAGGCAGTTCTAAGAGTTTTTAGAGGAGGTTTTAAGTATTCGCAGATTTTAGCTATTCACTGGGGGGTGCAGTACTCATCCCCCTCGAATACGGGATGTTTACTGTACAGTAATGAGGAATCGGTTCCAGGTTTTTCTCGGTTCAGCCTTCTCTTCTTTCCTGGCGGGTTCAACTATGCGGATTCAGCTCTGGGTACCCGATCAGGTGTGGGTGCTCAGCATTCTGGTTAGGGTGGTCCACTTGCGGACTCTTCTTCGTTGTCCGGGCTTTGTTCAGTTTCTCCTCCTTCGTTGGTCTTAGACCGTTCAGACATTGTGGAACAGGATTCTTATCCAGAGGTGCAGGAGATTCTGGCGGACTTAGAATGACCTCTTGCCAGCAGCAACGATTACAGAAGCATGCTTGAGTATGTTACTTCTTCATACCCTCAAGCAAAAGCTCTGGACCTCCGGATTTCATCAATTCAGTTTTTTTTTTTGAGGCTTTTTATGCCACTAAGCCAGCTCCAGCCTCTTTTTCGTGTTGACTGGTTTGGTTCGATTGGGTTAGACAGGCTTTAGAGGAGGCAGACGGTCGTTTAGCGTCGGTAGTGGCTTCTAATAGACGGTACTCTTCTCTTCTCTCTCCGCGTAAGACGATTTACACAGTTCGAGGTAACCCTTTGGCAGGTGTCAGGCTGCCATTCAACGAATCGGTTGAGGCAATCCTGTCTCTAAGTCTCTGGAGTCATCTCGGCTTGTAGGGACATCTCTTAGGGAAGCAGGTGCTTGGAGGATGTGTTGCGCAATCAGACTGAAGCTCTTGCGCACTCTCTCTGGATGCTGTCAGGTTTACTGTAATGGGGTTCTAAAAGAGTGACAGCTATGTCCCTTCAGACCCGTGGCTGTTTGCAGCCTAATAAATTTATCTCGAGGGGTCTGGCTCACCAGGCAAATGCTTTGGCTTTGTCTACGATGTTTGGAGCAGAAAAGTCAAAATTTCTATCTTGGTCATCTTCCCCCTCAGTATCCGGACGTTCATAAGAGGGATTGCTTAGAACACCTTAGCCTTAGCTAATTTTTTGTTCAAGGATGATGACGTAGCCAGTATGACGTACGTGGTTGCTTCTAACTCATGTCTCCGGTGTCAGAAATTATGCATCGTCAAGGGTACAGAGTGTTGAGGTATCTAGACAACTGGTTGATCCTTGCCTCCTCTCTAGAGGAGCTAGTAAGAGCAAGGGAATTCTTATGGAATTTTTAACCTATTCAGGTAGGATGATTCTCTCTCTTCCTTTGAGGGTTTTCCCAACCCTGGAGGGGATCCAGTCTGTCCTTCAGCAGGTGGAAGGGTTCCTGTCCAGCAGGGAACAGCCGGTACCAGCTTGGAGAAGCCTCTTAGGGAGAATGACTTTCTCTCTCTCTCTTTTAATTCCAGGGTCTCGTCTCCGGATGCGCTCTCTTCAGGTATGTCTCAGGAATCGCTGGGACTTCCGCAACTAGAACGCACTTATAGTCGGGAGCGATTCTTGCCTGTTGGATCATCTGTGGTGGTCAGAAGAAGTGCATCTGACACCGGGAAGGTCTATCGACTCCTCTCTTCCTGACATTCATCTGTACACAGATGCCTCAGATAAAGGTTGGGGAACAATCTTGGAGGAAACCCAGGCCTAGGGCCTCTGGGGGGTTCAGGAACGAGAGGAGTCAATAAATCTTTGGGAAATCAAGGCTGTAAAGGAAGCCCTCAGTTGTTTGCAGTCCTAGTGCGCAACAGAGTAGTGGCTATCTTTAGCAACAACATAATTGCCATGTTGTATCTGAAGAACTCGAAGGGAGGAACAGGCTCAACAGAACTCAATACTATAGCACAGAGAGTCCTGAGAGGGTGCAAAGAACGAAAAGTGTCTCTTCTTCCCCAATTTATAACGGAGAGTCTCAACGTACTGGCTTATTCGCTAAGTCGCTCTCATCAGGTATTGGGGGGGGAGAGTAGACTTTGGCTCTGGAAGTAATATGTCAGGTTCTCTGGAAATGGCCAGCAATTGTGGACTTATTCGCAACATGATTAAAGCATCGCCTTCCGGTTTATTTCTCACCAATGGTGGTCCCCATGTCCATAGGCATTGATGTGACGTTACAAATTGGAATCACATGCAGATGTATGCCTTTCCTCCATCCAGTCTCATTCATCAAGTAATAAGGAAATTGCAGGAGAGTGTCAAGATGTCTATGACTCTAGTCAGTCCAGACTCCCTAAAGCTGTGGCTAGACAGCTTTCTTTTAGCTTGAGAAAGTCAACCTTCCATAGCCAAAATAGCTGATTTTCTTTTATTCCTTCGGAAAGTCAAAGGTCTTTCGTATTCGGCTATTGCTGACTACCGCTCAACGATTAGCGGTACAATTAGTTTCCACCTTCCTGAAATCTCTAGTAGTAAGATAATTGAAGATTTATTACGTTCTTTTAAGACTGAACGTCCTGTCTTCCTGACTCAGGCCCCTCTGTGGGACTTGTCGGAAGTATTTCAATATTTTCCTTGTGTTCCCCTGCCTTTGAACCCACTGAAGCTATAATGTTAAGACACTGACTAAGAAGTTGCTTTTTCTTAAGGCTTTAGCTTCAGCTAGAGGGTTGGGCAAGCTTCAGGCAGTTTCTAGGTTGGGTTCCTATGTGAGAAATGATACGTATTTGTCTCTCTTCCAGAATTTGTGGCAAAGACAGAGTCAGAGGTTAAAACTCTGCCTCGTTCATTTAAAGTTCTTTATCAGCAAGTGTTTGTTACCAGCGATCCAGAGGAGATATCTTTATGTCCGGTACGAGCATTAAAGTCTATTTATCAAAGGTTGAGAAACTCCGTCCACTTCCGTATACACTTCTTGTCTCTCCACGGAATCCTTCCCGTCCGGTGTCAAAGAACGTGTTTAGTTACTTTTAGAGGGAGGTGATTTCCCAGGCTTCTCAGGGTTCTTCTTCATCGTCTTCAGCTCTGTATTTCCCCGACCGCACAGTATTTGGAGTATGTCCACTTCATCTTCCTTTCTAAGGAATTATTCAGTGCCTTCTATTCTGGAGGCAGCTACTTGGAAGTCCATCTCAGTGTTTACTTCCTTTACTTAAGAGATGTTCGATTTGCCTCATAGCGTGCAGCAGCAAAGTCTACTATCTGGGGTGCATTCATTTAACTGAGGTGGTATTCACTTAGTGCAGAGGTTCAGAGGGCTATTCTCTTAGTCCACGTGTAGCAGCGAAGTCTATTATCTAGGGTGCATTCATTTAGCTGAGGTGGTATTCGCTTAGTGCGGAGGTTCGGAGGGTTATTCTCTTAGTCCATGTGTAGCGGCAAAGTCTATTATCTAAGGTGCATTCATTTAGCTGAGGGGGTATTCACTTAGTGAGGAGATTCCTAGGTTAACCAGATAGAGGAATTCCTTTTAGTCTTTAGAATTCTTAGACAACAGTGATAGTATAATCACATGAACTTAGGTTTAGTATGTTTTAAGTAGCTTAGTCTCTGATAGTTTCCCTACGAGAGTCCAAGCGGGTGCTCTCGTAGGCTAGGCTCTTTCGTTGGCGCTGAGATACTTCTTTGCTTGTAGGTCGTCAGGCTTTATCCGCACCTGGATGGTGGAAGGTCAGCGGCTCGGCACACTGCTTCATTTCCCTCCATAGATGACAGGCTCTGAATAGCCACATGGGAGGTTCATCATACTCCTCCGTACATGAGAGGTTCTGAAGAACCACATGGGCGGTTGATGGACCGAGACAGTACGGACCTGACAGGCGATCAAAGTACTCTCCAGCATGTCTTGTCATGAAAAGCATCGATTGATAAGGTGAGTGTATAACTAAATAGATAGCCTACACAGAGCAGATCGGTGAGTTGCCATCTCTGCAGTTGTAAAAAGGGGGTGTACCGCAAACTTAGATGGTTCTCCTGGAGGGCCAGCGGCTCTGCACTCTGCCTCATTCTCCTCCATACATGAGAGGTTCTGAAGAGCCACATGGGAGGTCGACGGACCAAGGGTACTGACCTGACTGTCGATCAAAGTACTCTCCAACATGTCTCTTCACTGAAAGTATTGATTGATATGGTGAGTGTATGACTAAACGGATATTTTATGCAGAACAGATTGGTGAGCTACCATCTCTGCAGTTGTCAAAAGGCGTGCAATAGAATTGATCCCTCCTCCTCTAAATATTGTTAATCGGGTGAATTCAGGTGTCCAGGAGTGCATTGCAATATGAAGTTTTCATAATAAAACTAATATTGTAATACTTACCTGAACACCTGAATGATTCCCACCCTCCTTTCCCCACATCAATTTTGACCTTGAATTGATGAAAGTGGGAGTATCTGCGCACACCTGTTTCAGCGTTGCCAACCATTTGTTATGGTAGCTCAAGTGACAATATTTTACCTGCAGCATTGGTAATGCTGGCTGTTAAAATTCCCAATAGTGGGATTGGTAATTGAGAGTTGTTTGGGCTAGTGGGATTAAGGGCGAATTCAGGTGTTCAGGTAAGTATTACAATATTAGTTTCATTATGAAAACTTCATATTGGAACCAATCATTTAAAGAACTTTTGGTCAGAGTCTTCATATTTTTTTTATGTATCCAGTTATTTGATTTTTAGAGAACTGCAACCTATTACATTACCATTTAATCTTACTATTAAAGACATACCCAGACCCTTAGCACCTTGCCATTGGATGGGAGCCTTGTGAAAGCAACTGCTCAGAACTGACTCATAACTTGGCCATAAGTAGTTGCTCTAAACAAAATTAGTTATTCTCTCTCTCTCTCTATGTACTTTACATAATCTTAGATGACCCTTGTGCAGCCTAGGTTATGTTTCTGAACATGAACAAAGGTGATGTTGGATGGCATGCCTCTTTATATGCAGAATTTGAATAGCTGACTGGTCGACCATGGTGAAAGTCTGACGTCAAACTCTGCTTCTAGTGGTGTAACCTTTAAGGCTTTAGGTGCCATATGTATATTCATATATGAACACTGGAGCTGACATAAGAGAAGGGTTTATACATTCCTGATTGCGGGATGCATGGGAAAGTACCTGGATGAACAATAAAATTCTTTGTATAACAAATACAGTACAGTATAACAAACCTACCAAATGTTGACACCCTTTACATGGAACTGTCTTCATACCTCTATATGAAAGTAAAAAATAATAGAAACTCATACAATACATGTACAATAAAACCATATGAGTTTCTAGAACAAAGAAAAAAACTACAATTGTTCCGACACGATATACAAACCGTCGGTCCTTTACATTGGGAATTACTTTCAGTGTAGGCTGGAAACGGCTGTTGAACTTTTGAACTAGGTGGTTAAGCAGTTAACTACTGTCCGGGAGATGGGAGTACCACCTGCCCGGATGTAAACATTCCAATTTGCTTTCGGCCGTCGTAGACTGCGAACGTTGTTTCTCACGCTCTCTGCCCGACTGTTGAGCTTTTTTCCGGTGGGAACTTTCCTTTCGTTTTCTTAGTATGAATGTTGGCAAGTCCTTTAAGCCCTCCTACCCCCACCGTCTGTGTCCTGGGGTAGGGGGCAAGAAATGTCATACCTTTAGATCTATTGTTGAAACGGACCCACATGCCCTCTGCCCCACTTGCAGGGGACGTGTGTGTTCACGTGCTTCGCCTTGTAGTGAGTGTTGTTCCTGGTCTCCCAAGCAGTGGAGGAAGTTTGACGGGACGAGACACTACTGTAGGAAACCCTCCAAGGAATCGTCCGAGGGTAACACGTCCCCGACGACTCCTGTGGTGGCTGATCTATTGGGGTTGTTTCTCCCTCCCAGCAAGCTTCCCCTTCTTGCTGCCTCTCCCTCAGGTGAGGACTCCCCCTCCCCTTCCTCATTCGTTTTATCAGGTGTGGAAGGCTGCAGGGGAGCGGTTGCTCAGGACATCCTTTCTGGGGCCTCTCCTCGCTCCGGGTGCGAATTTCTTCCTCCGGAGTGAGTAGAGGCTTCCCTTTTTGACCCGACTTTATCCTCAGGTTTGGGGGTGGAAGCGTCTTCCGTTGGCCAGATATCCTGATCTGACATCCGCCTGGCTGCACCTGGGTCTGCCTGGCATGCCGTCACTGGAGGGCCTGGTGTCACACTTGTCTGGTGCTCCGGTGATGACCCACACAGCCACCGCTTCCACCACCAAGACTGTCACCGTGTCTTCTTTTGGCAAGCTGCCTGTGACGGTGGCCTCGCACCTCAACACCCAGGTTTCAACCGCGCCTGCCACATTCCACTCCGTGCCGCTGCCTCCTGGGTTCCTGGCCCCGTTGTCCCTGCCTGGCCCCTCGCACATGGTGACGTCGTCGGTGCCTTACATGACTATGCCTGTTCCTGTTGCTGACCCATACTCGTTGTTGACCACGGTTTCAGCTCCTCGCTTCCCTGACACTTGGCCCGGCCTGGCTCCCCATGCGCCACCGGTGCCTCCGACCCTGGCTCCGTCCCTGGACTCTCCTGGCTGCCGCGCTGCTGTATCTGCCCCAGTAGCTGCCGGTCCGAGCACCATCTCTGCTACTCAGGTTGTGCCTGCTTCTGTGGCCCCCCACTGGTAGCTCCTGCTTCCATGGGCCCCTCGTTGCTCCTGTGCCTTCTGCTGTTCCTTCGTGGTTTGGGGACTTGACTATGATCCTGAGGAAGATGGTAAAGAAGAGATTGAGGAAGGGGTCATCGTCTTTGTCTTCATCTTCGTCGTCGTCTGCTGCCTCTTCTCCTTCCGAGGCTCCCCAGCCAAGGAAGAAGAGGCCTGCCTCTCCCCCCACCCCTAAGAAGTCTCGCACAGAGACCTCTAAGGAACTGCCTCCTTCCACAGGGAAGGCAGTGGGATCTCTCGCTGGCTCTTCCCGATCCACGGATCAGGGAACTGCTACGCTGACCCCCAGGTCAGTTGTATCGGGAGCCACGGGTGTGCAGACCAAGGTTTACACTCCCCCTGCTGCGCTGAAGAAGCCTGCTTCTAAGGCCAGCGGGTTTGCGTTGGACACTCGCTCGTGAGTTGGTCCGAGTGCCCAGGTTTCTAAGGAAACCTGAGTACCCCAGTCTGGTACAAGAGAAACCTCTCTCCGTACAGACTCGGATGCGGGGTGAGAGAAAGAGTCCGGGCATGCAGGTGCCTCGACTCTTCCTGCTGGTATTTCTTCTAGGAACAAGCCAGGTTTCCAGGAAGGTGCATCAGTCTCTCAGGTCCGGACATCTGAAGAAGCAGAGAAGAGGTCCCCCACTTAGTCTGCCCGAGAGGTTTCGGCCTCGAAGAAGACTGGGGCGCGTCCAGAGGACAGCGCAAGTTCGCGCCAGTCAACTTGCGCTATCCTCTGGACAGTCAGTCAGCCTCACGCTTGACTCCTCCCAGTCCCCAGCCACATCCGAGCAGCCAGCCTGGCTCGGGGGAGGTGACCGCGCGGCTTGACTCGCGCGATCCGCTCCACTTTCCTCGGGAGACCGCTTCGCCCAGGTGAAAGCGCTCTCCTCGACCCGGGCTACTGTCACCACCGCGGGTTCGCCTAGATCCGGGTCTCGTGTTGCAGCAACTTACTGCAGAGAGCATCTCCCTCTCTCAGCAAGAAGCCACAACCCTGGAAGCCACCACCATGGCAGCCTTCCAGGCAGTCTCCTGGCCGGATCTGTGGTCCTTCACAGTGTCCAAGGTGGCTGCTTCCTCAGGCACTATCGTACCCGGGGAGGACCTGAGCCAGTCTGGAGGTAGGGCCATCTCCTACCCCGCCCACCAGATGGCAAACCTGTGGGTTAACCTGGTCCTGAAGCGAGGGGATGCTGTTCTTTCTCACTTCTCCAGGTCCGTGGGGTCTGAGCTGGCAATGACCCTGTGGAACGGACCGCTGTTAGGTTCCGCCTCTCTCTTCCCTAAAGAGTTGGTGGACGCTGCGGTGGACAAGCGCTGGGTCAATGACAGCAACCGGCTTGTCCACCAGGCAGTGGCCAAGACCTCCGGGCCTTCGCGTTCCACTGCGGCCAGGCCCTCGGGTCAGGCTAGCTTTTCCTTGGCCCCTAAGAAGTTTCAGTCTTCGAAAGGGATCCCATGGAAAAACCCAGCCTTCTTCTTCCTCTAGAAAGGGTGGTCATCCCGCCCCTTTCAGCCCACTTTCCAGTCCGGAAAAGGGGACAATGGGAAGAAGAAGAAGAAGGGGAAACGCTAGGGGCTGCGTTCCAACCCAAATGCTGCCGAAGGTGGGGAGGTGCCCGTCGGGCCACTGAGCAACATGGCAGCGACATGGAGCCGAGACCTGGATAGTGGATGTCCTTCGGGAGGGATATCTACTACCCTTCCAGTCTCGGCCTTCCCTCACCTACTCTCCGGTCTGTCTCTGCACATACGTCCAAGGAACTCTGAAGGTCTCTGCACTACAGCAAGAAGTGCAAGCCATGCTGAGCAAGGGTGCTGTGGAAGTCATGTCAGACCAGTCTCCAGGCTTTTGCAGCTGTGTCTTCCTCATAGAGAAAGCCACAGGCAGATGGAGACCAGTCATAGACCTCTCTCCCCTGAACCGATTTGTTTGCCAGACTCGGTTCTCGATGAAAACAGTGCGATCCATGCTTGCCTCCATCAGGGAGAATGACTTCATGCTTACGGTGGACTTGAAGGACGCGCATTTCCAAATACCCATTCATCCACCCTCTCACAAGTACCTCCGCTTTATCCTTGGGGAGACGGTCTTCCAATTCAGGGCACTCTGCTTTGGGCTCCCAACCATTCCCCATGTGTTCACGAGAGTCTTCTCTCTCGTGTCAGCTTGGGCCCACTCACACAGGATACGTCTATTTAGGTATCTCAACGACTGGCTTGTCCAGCTCGCAGTTGCTGCAGGACAGGGATCGACTCCTCGAGTTTTGCCGCGTCCTTGGGATCATGGTGAATCTTGAGAAGTCAGATCTCACCCCCAAAGCAGAGGATAAAGTACCTGGGCATGCTGATAGACACGGTAGCAGTGAAAGTCTTTCCCTCAGACTCTCCTATCAGCAGGTTCAGGCAGGCAGCACAGCTGTTCCTGTCACGACAGGAGCAGCCAGCCTGGCAACTGGCAAGTCGTCATCAGTCACCTGTTGTCGCTGGAGAAGCTGGGGCCTCATGGGTGTCTGCACCTGCAGTCTCTACAATGGAGAATGAAAGAGTATTGGTCCCAGTCCCGAGACCCCCAGTCCTTTCTCATCCCTCTTTCCGAGGAGGTGAGAGAGGACCTTTGCTGGTGGATGGATGACAGGAGCCTCTTGATAGGAGTATCCCTGCATACTCCCCCTCTGGACATGCTGCTGTTCTCAGACGCATTAACCAAGGGATGGGGCGCACACCTGGAGGAGTTGCTGGCTTTGGGAGTGTGGCACCGAGACGACAAGCACCTTCACATCAACATTAATGAAGTCCTGGAACTCAAGGCAGGCCTTGAGTTCCAGGACTGTTAATACCCAACACCTTATCATAAAATTTATACTAGAAAAGGAACCTAACAGCAAGCTCCCATTTTTGGATGTTCTTGTTTCCAGGAAATTGATAGGATTCTACACTGGAATATATCGTAAAGGTACGTTTACGGGACTGGGTATGAATTTTTATAGCTCTTGTTATTTCAATTTTAAGTTAAATGCTCTTTCTACCCTCCTCCACAGGACTTTTACTGTCATCTAATTGGCTGGCTTTTCATGGCGAAATAACAACTCTTACTAATTATTTCATGAACAATTGTTTTCAACCTAAACTATTTTTTAAACAGTTAAATAGTATGTTGGATAAAAAGATGACGCCACCTACTCTACAGTATATTACACCGTACCTAAGATGAATTTGTATGCAGCGTTCCCTTATATAGAAGCTGATTCTTTCAGAAAGAAATTTCCAAACATCATTCAAAAGGAATTACCGGCCCTTAACCTTAAACTCATTCCATAGAACCCCCAAACAGTTGGCTCACTCTTCAAGTTTAAAGACAAGCTCAGTCCTGTATTTACATCCAACGTTATATACAAGTACAAGTGCCCCAGATGTAGTCAGGGGATCTATGTCTGAGGCTGTTGTGAGTATGCACTGATGCTCACAGAGGAGTCAGCTTCAGAACCTGAAGGAGGTTGTCCAGACCTGAACAGTCTAACATCAGGAATCATTCCATTCCAAGTTATGTAAAACTTTTATAAAAAATAAAGACTTTTCAATAATAGAACAGGTACAAAAATAAAATGACTTAACAATACTTCAATCTATTATTATCAAATTTCAAAAAACTAACGTCTGTAGTAGGACTAGGTAGCATTAGGGACCTATACCCACAGGGAAAGTTTCACCAAGTAACCTCTATTGAAGGTGGTCTTAAGCTTCCATCTCCCTGTTCTATGTTCGGCAAATGTTTTGACAAAATTTCAGACCCAGGGGGCATAAAGACACTACTTTCCCGCTGCCCTGTGTTTAACCGAAAGAGGTCGCAGAAAGAAGAGGACTGTCGCAAGAGAAGCATGTCTGCGTTTCCGACTCTTCGCCCCCTTTGTCTTTTCTGTCTTTATTTACTAAGTGAAGTGGCAAAATAATCCCAGAATGTTTGATCGTCCGTTGTATGCGAAGCAACCTTCATATAATGGTAAGTCTGGAATTTTTCAAAGTTTCGTCAATTTGCTAGTATCTCTTCCTGTATTTCAACCTTTCTACCTTGCTACTGTTCACTCTTCGCCACCATCTACGAATAGTGGTATAAACAATTTACTTTTATGATGTCTAGATTAAGAATAATTTATATTGCTTAGCAACAATCAACTATTCCCATGAAGTAACTAGGACTTAGGGAAGGTTAAATAAGTAATTTACAGCATTTAGGCAGCCTTGTACCTCAATCCCATTGTTCGGAAGAGGAATAGACTTTTACCAGTGCTAACTGCGCATGATATAGTCCGTTGTGTTAAAACCTTACTGAAGCAAAGGAAAATTGACTGAGTCCGAAGTTGCGCGATTGTTCAAGTAATTTCCTAGCTAACTATATATTCTTTGTGTTGGGGTTTTCTTCTCGACCGGTGACCTTATTCCATTAATAAACATCTGTCTTTGAGGTTAACTTAGCTTCAATTGACAGGTTACGTGTGTTCTTGGCACTCAGGGCCTCATTCTTTGTGTCGGGGTTTTCTTCTCGACTGGTGACCTTATTCCATTAATAAACGTCTGTCTTTGAGGTTAACTTGTAGCTTCAATTGACAGGTTACGTGTGTTCTTGGCACTCAGGGCCTCATAATCAAGTAATAAGCTCATCAGCCAAGCCCCCACACGTAACATTTGCGAGCTTGCTTAGGATCTAATTAATTTAGAGAAAGAATCTGGAGAAAAAGAAAATTAATTACACATTCATTCCACAGAGAAAGGTCAGATATTGAATTTAATGTTACTCTTCCAAACAAGGAGACAGCACAAGGCATAATATTAATAATAAGAATACCAGTTATAATTAAGAAACTAGCGTAGGTAGGAAAGTGTGCACTGAGGGCAGTATAAATCACAATTTGCAAAATCTTAAAACAGGGCACTTTTGCCGCGTTCGGATACCAAGTATGTACATTCCAGTGAAGGTCGTGGGCCAAGTTACCGTGTAATTGTTAATATTTTGCTATTTTTTCCCGGCCAAGGATTAATGTATGATACTGATTTTTAAACGAGTTAACTAGTCCACGATAACGAGCGGAGAAAGTGCGCCTATGTATCTCTCACAGGATAGGGGACAAAATTTGTGGAGTCCGTTATATTTCAAATTCAGCAACCGCGTTCCCAACTACGAAACGCGGTATCGAGCGTGACGGAGTTAATAAGTGTGTTCAGATAGCGAGAATTATATCAAAATCCCATGTCATTAAAATAGCAAACAATCGGCAATAGTTAATTTCACCATAATTTGCATTTTTAAAGTAAAGTAAGTTTAGCCCCGTCAGGACATCACAAATCCATTTCCTTGTCTTGCTAGTGCCACCCTTTGCTCATGACGGCAGCGGACGGCATTAATTCCATGTGAGAAAGAAAAAAAAGGGAGAAAGCGTAGCTCATAGTAATTTCGTTTTCCACCTCCCTAATGTAAAATCCTTTGCAGTGTTGGTATATTTAGAGTAAATCTGTATTCCTGCATTTGCTTAGTTCGTTTTGTGAGGGGAATTCGAGTACTTTGTGTAATCGACTTGAGAAAAATGCCTCGAAGATCGGTATTCCTCCGCCGAGCCATTTGTTTTGAATTTTTGTGCTAACGGGATTCGTCCGACATTTTGGGAGCCCTAATTGACCGCTCCCCATGTCCGCCATCTTAAAACCTTTGTTGTTGTTGTTTGTGTGATTGGTCTGTAGCCTCTGCCCATTGCCTCTTCAGGATCATTTCAAGCAGCGGAGGAACCCTCAAGAAATCTTGACAGATAGACTTCGATAGATAGAATAGGACAGGGTTGCATACAATATATAAACCAAGATATAATTGAGTCAGGGAGTGATAGGTCTTAGTTAGAAATAATACAGATAACAAGTTCCTATACAAATACCCGACGTAAAGAAAAATCATATAAAGAAAAGAACTTATAATTTTACCCTAAACTCCTCAGTGTAGACACCACTGCTGATGATTGTTAAACAACTCTAAGGAAGCCTCCAAGGAGAAGTATCTGCATTAAGAACTTGCCAGGTAAAAGTAATTTATAAAATTTTACTTAAAATTTTCTGGCAGCACAAATTGGCTGACTGAATATCTCTCTCCTCATATATTCAAGTAAGCTTCAACATAACCTAAGTGAGTGTGCGTGACCCTCTTCAAGGAAAGAAGGGCTGACACCGGGACAATTAATTAAATTAAACCAAATAAAAGAACACCTCTGTCCCACAAATAGATGAGGACAAGTTAAGATTACTTACAGTGATAAACTTTTGGTCTCGAGTGAGCTCATCCAGGACCTGAGCAGTGGCTTTTCCCTCATCCATATAAGAAGGGGGTTGTAGCAATCACAGCACTAGACTAGACACTCACGCAGGGCCTTAAAGCAACCACAAATTTACTTTTCCTCCAGTTAGTGCACTACTGCAGCACTGCTGGTCAACTGAATAGCTTACTTTCTCTCTTCTTTTACCTTTCCTTTCTCTCATTCATTTGTTACACTTGCTGGAGAGAGCGTGGCTTCAATTATACTCAGTTGACCTGGGCAAGAATCTTAGGAACACACTGGAACATAGTGCCACCCAACCAAGCAAACTAGAAAAAGAGAAAACCACCAAAATCCAGCACGTGAAGACAGAAGAAAAGTCCCTCTGGGGACCTAACCTGCACCAGCATCTAAGGATACTGAGGCCACCAGCGTGCACTTCTTTACTGGCAATGACCCCAAACCACAGTGCCACTCTATTGAAAGGGTGCCAGCACTGAAGGCGACACTCTTTGCTGTGCCAAGTGACAATCCAGTCAACCCGGGTAGACACCTGCTCCACTGTGAACCATGGTAGCAGGAGGGAATTGGCAAAAGCCTTCCTAGAGCTGGGGACGGCAGTCCACCGATTGGAACTACACATGTGGGTCAAGGAGCAAGTGGACAATTTAACAAGAGGGAGTAAAAGAAGAGATCAACAGGTGAATTATGAAGCTGAAGGAGGGCTATGTAGTCGAGCAGAGAAGGTATGAAGAAGAACGGAGGGCGTATGAAGCCAAACAGAGGCAGCTAAACGAAGAAAGAGATGAAAGGAGACGACAGCACGAGTTAGCCTGCAAGGAGGGTGAGCTAGCTCTCAAAGAGAAGGAGTCGAGCTGAAAGAGCAAATGGAAATGTTGGAAGCTATATTAGACAGCAAGCCTCCAGCCCCATACCTGCTGCACAAAAATGCTCCCATCTCGAGTATCACCCTCATCCCCAAGTGGGACTGAGGATTTGAGCCAGAAGCATGGCTGGAGTGAAATCGAGGCACTCTTCGATAACTACAGCAACTGTACCTGGTGACAGGAGAGGGCCTTAGCAGCTAAGCACATGGAGGAAAAGTTACAGCGCTTGCTCACTGGAGAAAAGCCAGAGAGGCGATATGGTTGAAGTCTGCAGAGTCATCAATGGCGGCCTCATGAAATAACCCCAGAGGAATGGAGATATAGTTCTGAGGTCTTGCATGAAATCGCTGGTCCGGACTGAATGGGCCTGTCACAAGACCCAGTCTGGTACCCGCTGTCTGCCTCCTTGTCTTTGCACAACGCCAGGACCTCTTCAACTGGACCATGCTGGAAGACCTTACTAATGTGTGCCTGGGCCCCTTGCTGTATATTCAAATGATGGGCAGCCCACCACACTTATGGAAGCCTGCCGCAAGACCTGATTCGTGGGAAACTCTTCACAAACTAGTCTCAGCAGCACCTCTTCAAGAGACGATCGTGTCGCTTCTGGCTACCTCAAGCTCAACTTCGCCTGATAGATCGTTAAGCAAGCCTGCTGTGCACCTACTGTGGCATGTGGCTTGCGAAGCTGGAGTGCTGATACAAGCCAGGCACTCAACAAGCAGCCTCCACATCAGCCAGAACTCCTCTCCGTCTTCCTCCACTCAACCCTCTCCACCAACAGTTGGCTGCAGGCCACCTGAGCCCCTACAAGAGGCCCATGCAAATCCTGTGGTGCTGCCAGCTACCAGTGCTGACATCCAGCCTGTCTAAGTGTAATGTCCCTACCACCAAGTTTGTCAACCTCATATACCCATTCTCGGCGGGCCGGGTCGCGACAAGATCCTTTACTGCGAGAGACTTGGAGACCAGTTCATCTCGGTGGCCCTCTTAAGAGCTTTCCCAGCTCAGTCTGCATCTCTTTCCCAGTCACAGTAGACACTGCAGCAGATATTTAGCCCTGATCGCCAGGGCCCAAGTGCCAGCCGTGCCTTGCTGACGGTGAACACCCAGTGGAGATGAAGTGATAGAAGTCACACTCATTACCATTCCACAGTCCAGCTCCAGGTTACTACACCTGGGGCATGCTACCCCACCGCCTTGGTGTGGTGGGTGGAATTCAGCCCGGAGTGATCTCTCTGGGTTGACCTTCTCTGGGGAAGCCCTTCACCAACGCCACTTCGCAGCCATGCTACCTCTTCCACGGAGGCCCCAACTGTAGGAGAACCAGATCAAGACGAAATCCCACCTTCCGGCCACCAAAGTGGTCAGCAGAAGGGGCGCACACTAAACCATTCTCAGCCTTCCAACATTCGAGAAGGGGTGGTCAAAACTGGCGATGCTCCTCTCCTAAGAGACATCCAGGAGAGCAGTACCACTGTGACGTTTAGACAGACCACTCCACAATTTGGAGACTGCCTATGGTAACGCCCAGCTGATGCCCCCGAACAAGATTCTCTGGGAGGCTCTGATCTCCAGCTGGGGCAGGAATCTCTGCCGCAGCCAAATTCAAGTCATCCGCGAGGTACTGTACCTCCGGACCCTTTGTCAGGCATGCCTGACCCTCAACTGCTGCCAGTGCCACTTGCGAACACTGAGCAGTGCCACGCTCCATCCGGCACGGACGTTGAGCCATCACTTGAAAAGGACCCTGTGCTGGGTCTGAATCATGAGGCGGATCCTCCTCCAGGAGATTCAGATTCCCCCAGCCACCATTAATCATCGTGAACCGGAGAGCTCCGCACCCAACTCTTCTTTCTTTCACTAAATCTGTCCTCAGAGGATGAACCCTGAGGATCAAACTACATCTTCTGGGAGGCCAGGGAACTGGCCTCGGACACAGAGGTCGAGATCGCTCTGCTCCAGCTGCCGCAGCAGCCGGAGTAGGAGCCCTCCCAGCTTCTGAAGCTATCCCTGACTTCACGCCTGCTAGCCCTTCTGGCCTTTCTCTCTCAGAGTCGTGCCCCTATCACCCTCCTAGGGTCTGGACACAGATAGGCTTTGGAGGAACCCAAAGAAGAAGGGGCGGAAGAGAGCTCAGTAGCTGCTGAGCCATGAGTCATCCTGGCACTAGTGCCCCATCGGCACAGTGCCCTAACATCTTAAGAGTGATCCTGCCCTTTGCCCAGGTGAGGTAGCCAGTGTGATTCTTTCTCATACATAGCCTAGACCAGATTAAGTACTGTACATCAGAGTAGAAACCTTGTCCCTTCCACTTACCATCGAGCCGCAGTAATCACGTAAGTAGTGTAACTAAAACCAGAAAATCTAAACCATTGTGAAAAGAGCCACTATGCTCATGACACGCATGGTCTAAGATCTCAGTGAGGCAAACACTGATCATATGAGGCAAACCTCATATACTGACCAGTAATTATTAATTCTATTGAAAACAAAAAACCTTGTAATTTAGTTAGGACATTATCCCTGCTGGTGCTACTGTCAATGGATACTAGGCTAGGCAATACAATAGAATGTACCAGTAGGCTAGGTCTAAAACATCACGATTATAGAGGTAAAATGTGTTAAACGTGAAGCACCTTCCACAATCAGAATTATGTAACCAATGATCAAAGCTCATATCCTATCTAGAGTTAGGTAGATTCAGGCTAGTAGGCTAAGTACAGGACAAATCTGCTCAGGGAGAAGAGTAACCTAATAGAGGTGAACAGCTTGTTTAGTACAGACCTCCTTCACGCCTGAAAGGGAGGAAGGCCCTCTTATGGGATTTATAAATATTCTGCTGTTTGCCCTCTATGCATTTTATTGTAGGAATATCATTCTGACAAAGACGGGAAGGCGGCTTGTATCGGCCGGGTTAGTGCGGGGCATTTCAAAAAACTAACATCCACAGCAGGACTAGGTAGCATTAGGGGCCTAAACCCATAGGGAAAGTTTCACCAAGTAACCTCTATTGAAGGTGGTCTTAAGCTTCCTTCTCCCTGTTCCATGTTCGGTGAATGTTTGTTTTGACAAAATTTCAGACCCAGAGGGCATAAAGACACTGCTTTCCCGCTGCCCTGTGTTTGACTGAAAGAGGTCACAGAGAGAAGAGAACTGTTGCGAGAGAAGCACGTCTGTGCTTCCGACTCTTCGCCCCTTTGTCTTTTTCCGTCTTTATTTACTAAGTGAAGTGGCGAAATAATCCCAGAACATCCGATCATCCGTTGTATGCGAAGCAACCTTCGTATAACAGTAAGTCTGGAATTTTTCAAAGTTTCGTCGATTTGCTAGTATCTCTTCCTGTATTTCAACCTTTCTATCGTTCACTCTTCACCACCATCTACGAATAGTGGTATAAACAATTTACTTTTATGAAGTCTAGAATTAAGGATACTTATATTGTTTAGCAACGTTCAACTATTCCCGTGAAGTAATTATGACTTAGGGAAGGTTAAATAAGTAATTTACAGCATTTAGGCAGCCTTGTGTCTCGATCCCATCGTTCGGAAGAGGAACAGACTTTTACCAGTGCTAACTGCGTGTAATAAAATCCGTTGTGTTAAAACCTTACTGAAGCAAAGGGAAAATTGACTGCGTCCGAAGTTGAGCGATTGTTCAAGTAATTTCCTTGCTAACTATATATTCTTTGTGTTGGGGTTTTCTTCTCGACTGGCGACCTTATTCCATTAATAAACGGCTGTCTTTAAGGGTAACTTGCAGCTTCAATTGACAGGTTACGTGTGTTCTTGGTACTCAGGGCCTCATAAATTACGTTAATCAAGTAATAAACTCATCAGCCAAGCCCCACATGTAACAATATATATATATATATATATATATATATATATATATATATATATATATATATATATATATATATATATATATATATATATATATATATATATATATATATATATATATATATATATATGTATATATATATATATATATATATATATATATATATATATATATATATATATATATTGTTATGTAAGTATATATATATATATATATATATATATATATATATATATATATATATATATATATATATATATATTGTTATGTGTGGGGCATATATATATATATATATATATATATATATATATATATATATATATATATATATATATATATATATATATATATATATATACATAATATCTATATATATATATATATATATATATATATATATATATATATATATATATATATATATATATATATATATATATATATATATTATTATCTATATATATATATATATATATAGTCTATATATATATATATATAGTATATATCTATATATATCTATATATATCTATATATATTTATATATATATATATATATATATATATATATATATATAATATATATATATATATATATATATATATATATATATATATATATATCTATATATATCTATATATATTCATATATATATCTATATATATATAGTATATATATATATATATATATACATATATATATATATATATAGCATATATATATTATACAGTAATACTTCAATCTTACACATGTTATGTGTTAGGCATATATATATATATATATATATATATATATATATATATATATATATATATATATATATATATATATATATATATATATACAGTAATACTTTGATCTTTACACGATTCGAGTTGCTGGAATTCACACACACACGAACTTTTCACTGGAACCTAACTAATGGGCATTTGATTTTGAATTTTTCACAGACACATTTTTGAAATTCTCGAGAAAAACCATTTCATGCAGAAGTAAATCTGTTTAATTTTGCTTTTAAGTAAATTTACAAGTTTCATGTTTTTTTGCATTTCATGCTTTCATGTAAAATCTGTATGAAAAATGCATTTCATTCTTTTATTTGTAAAACTTGTATCGAAAATGTATTATTTTATTTTTGTACATGCATAAATATGATGCAAAGGTAATTTCAGCACATTCACTTAGTGTACTTTTACAAGATGTGATACCATTTGCAAAGTTACTGCACTTTTCAAGATGATACCCCTAGAGAAAATGCTTGTTTAATGTTTGAAGTACATTTATAAGTTTTCATGCTTTTAACTGTAAAATCGATATGGAAAATTTATATTTATATTTCTGTACATAAATATCATACAAGTATTATGTCCATTTGCAGTGTCTTTGTCACAAGGACTTTACATGACCTTGAGATGAGGTTGTTCGGTCGCACTCATTTGATAAAATGAATTCGTTAATGTAATATCAGAGATGTAACTAAGAGTTGTATACGTGTCATTCTTTGAAAATTACTCTGTTCACCTCGGAGAAAAGTGCTGGTGCAATCTGTATGTGCATGTAATTACAGCACGTCCAGTTGGTGTACTTTTACAAGATATGATACCCTTCGTTACTGCATTTTTCAAAGATGATACCCCTGTAGAAAGTGTTTAATTTTTAAGTTTTCGTGTTTTTAGGTGTAAAATCTAAATGGAAAATTTGTATTTATATATTTGCGCATAAATATGATACAAAAGCAGTACAGTTACTTTATTACAGTATCTCTCTCTCTCTCTCTCTCATTCGTAGTTAGCGCTCAAACATACTTTTACAACTTATTATTTCTCTGTACGTCATTACCTGTACAGTATATAATTTTAAATATTTTATGGAATTGTACTTTTGTTGACTGACATGACGTTTTGCCTAGTGACTCAAGAAAACGGCTTTTACTCTAGGTGACAAAGAAAACGGCATCCCATGAATTAGGGGTAACATTAGTATATGTACACACCTGCTGTAAATGCGCTATTATGAAACTGCAGTACTCAATTTTTATGTCAACCATTTACTGTATTCCTTTTTTAAGGGTAATAAGCTAAATTTTAAATAAAATTACACTAACTTTAGTTCATTTAAAAGTTAACTTAATACTTTGGGAGCATGATTAGTACTTAAACTCTGAAATAAACATTTATTAGCATTTTTAAAGACCATGGCAAACTTACGTGAAAATTCACCTTATACGAGGGGGCTCCGAACCTAACCTTGCGTAATTTAGAGGTATGACTGTATATATATATATATATATATATATATATATATATATATATATATATATATATATATATATATATATATATATATATAAATATAACAGATTTACATCACCATCGTCTCTCTGCGTACTTAGATTAAGAGTCAAATTCACATACACTGAGGAGGGGGTGACCAGACCCAATCATGGTCAGTGATAGGGAACTTTTGATGTGTGAGAGTCGGGAAAGGTCCAGGTAGTACTTAGATTGGTCCTGGGGGTTAATTAGTACCGGGAACCAGGTGCCCTTGATTTAATCCCTTGCTGCTCCTATTTCCAACTTTTGTGAGCTCTGGTACTGTTTCTAGAATGTTCTTTCAGATGATCAGCCGACATGAAAATGCAGGATGAATTGGCGTCTGTCCTGAGGCGGAATCAACGGTTATAAAAGCAGGTCAAGACCTACGTTCAATCTCAGTCCTGTGTCCCTTCTCCATGAGAGCAGACTCACTGTGTAGCATCTGGTTGTGCCACGTGGCTGATTGTGCCCCTGTTCTTAATGGCACTATCTCTTTGAACTGGAACCCTACTCTGGCCACAAATGGCCAAAACCACAAGCGGTTTATGTGAGGTCCAAAGGAAGCCATTCAACTCATCCAGCCATAGTTGCAAAAGTGCACTTTGCCTGGCACCCCATGGTATGTGTAGACACTCGAGTATAGGCTAACAGTTCTCTGTTCCTTCCACTTAATCTCTCATTTCATTTCATCATCTTTTCTCTCCTTGTCAATTCGCTGTGATATCCAGTTACCTGTGTTCCGGTGCTTCCCTGTGTGATATAAATTTAGTGACTTAATTGTCCCTTGTTCATAGTGAATTAATTTGTTCATTCCTCCCATGTGCCACTAATTCTAGGGAAAGAACCCATTATCCACGAAGCTTTACCTGGAATTATTCTATTTCCAGACATGCGTTATCTCGATAACCTCGCCTCCTACACCACCATTTTGCCTAGGGAGGCAACAGATTCAACATTGCAACATTCCAAGCTATAATATCCTGTAGCTGATTTCCAATTGAATCTCAATGTGTAATTCCTGAGCCAGTGGCTCTCTGATTGCGCTCTAATTGTACATAATTCATTTT
>NC_089743.1:5821246-5858746 GCF_040412425.1 Macrobrachium rosenbergii
GCCCTCCAGCCGAGGGTCCCATATATGTGGCACCTCCTCAAGGTAGCTACCCCACCCTCCAGGTCAAGGCATCTGATGACGCTGGTGCACAACTTTCCCTCATAAGGAAAGACAAAGTTCCCTATGGAGCCACCATTAACAGACGTAAACTTGTCACAACTGAGGGTATCAACCAATTTAAAATGATACTCCCTACTATACGGTGCACAGGTATATTTGTGTTATATGCTCATGTTATGTGTAATGTTGTGAACCCTTTTGTACGACATGAATTAGGTGTCAGTAAGTTTTTTGAGAGTGATTACTCTCGTGTTTGAATAGTGTATCTCAAGTCATGAGCTGCATTCCGCTGTACTGCTGCAGTTGAGCATAGGCCCCTACAGAGCTCAGACCCTTTGAGCCTCACCTGCCTAAACTTCCTATTGCTGTCCTGTTCAGCCAGAAATTCTGGTGTGGAGAATGTCGTGAAAAAAACTGGATCCGTTTTTTCCCCGGCAATCCTTCACAACGTTCAGCTGAAGATAAGAGAGGGGAAGTAGCAAGCAGGCAGCCATTTCCCTTTTTGTGAAAATACCAACGAAAAATTCTTGGCATGAAGACAGTTTACAGAAACAGTATCACAGATACTAATGGAACTCTCCTTTTAGTCAATAAAGATTGATTTTGAACAAAATATCCAATGTAAATAATTTGAATAGCAATACAAGGTGATGAGAAACCACGTAAAGTGCACTCCGCTGTCTCTTACGGGGACACTAACGAAAAGCAACACAGGTAGGAGTCTCATACACTTCTCGCTTTTCTCAGCCAAGAGTCCTCATTCAGAAGTAAGTTTAATGTGTGATTATAGCTTATACAGGCCGATGTTAAGTCTTTCTGAAGTTGAATGAAATTTTCCTTGGTTCAATTTGTGCACTTTGTTTAGACCCCTTGATCAGTTAGTTCAGATGTTGTTTAAATTTGAAATATTTAATTTTGTAATAAAACTGAAAAAAACCAACCAAATCCTGCTAGAACTTTTGTTTGATGTTCGTTGGTTTTGCCCTTAAGGCCAGGCTATCCTAAGTCCAACTCCATCTTTGTGACTAAGAACTACTGTAGTGCATTGGAGGGTAAAATTTCTGACAAGAGAGAGAGAGAGAGAGAGAGAGAGAGAGAGAGAGAGAGAGAGAGAGAGAGAGAGAGAGCAGAGTAGGTGTTAAGGAGGAAAGAGAGGAAAAAAGTGAGAGAGAGAGAGAGAGAGAGAGAGAGAGAGAGAGGGGGGGTGTTAGGGAGGAGAAAGAGGGAAAAAGTAAGAGAGAGAGAGAGAGTTTATCAGTAGTCATTCAGTTATCCCGTGCAGTGCTCAGTTGGTCAGCTAGTGTGTGTGTGTGTGTATGTGTATATATATATATATATATATATATATATATATATATATATATATATATATATATATATATATATAACTATATATGCTAAATGGCCCTTTTTACATTACTGTATAACTGAACTGTAGATGTACTGATGATGTGACCACGGGTCACGAAATATGCAATAAATGTATATACTGGATCTGTATGCATTCCTGCACCCTTCTCTTTCCTACTATATATATATATGTGTGTTATATATATATATATATATATATATATATATATATATATATATACTATATATATAATATATATATAAATTTCCTGATATGTGATATATATGTATCAAATAAACACACACAACAAACATATATATGGATCTATATATATTCCTGCATATTCTCCTTCCTATATATATATATATATATATATATATATACAGGATATTTCGAAATTAGAGCCCCCCCCTACAGCATAAACTAAAATTGATATGGACAAAAACAAAAGTAATTCAGAACAGGTATTTAAGTTTCTCTCTGAGTATTTAATATTTTTTGTGGCCTCCATCTGCATTCTTGAGGGGTATGATTTCAGCAAATCGAGGAATAGCTGAGACTCAAACTCCATTTCCCTGAGCACTTCGGTCACTTCTCTTCGCAGGTCATAGAGGTTTGGTATACCATCATAGTTCACTGTGCACGCTTCAACTCGATCCTTTAAAATACTACCAATGTTTTCACACACATTAAGGTCAGGGGAGCTACCTGGAAATTCACTTGACGAGAAGAAATCGATACCACTGTTTCGAAGCAGCTCCTGTGTCTGAAGAGCCTTGAAACATGGTGCCTTATCATGCAAAAATGTGACTTCAACAGATAAAACATTTTCAGGATCTTTGAGGAAAGGAAATAATCCACCAGTAAGCACAGTTTCTCTGAAATATTCACCATTCCATGATGATCCACATTAACTGTTTGGCTATGAAACAGAGAAAAATTCCCAAACATTCAGGAAATTTCACAACTTGGCGATAGCGCACATCATCACTGATATCATCCAATTTTGCAGCCCAAATGATGTCATTTTTATGATTTGGCTTCCTGACTGTGTAAATGAAGAATTCATCTGATGCGGCAACATGGAGAAAGTCAGCTTCATCCCAATCTTTAAGAAATGAACCACAAAACCATGCACGGTCTTCTCTCTGTTGCTGAGTGATGCTGGGCTTGCTAATAACATGAAATGGTTTGATACCAGATTTTTTCAACTCACGATATACAGCACTATAACTTCTCTTCTTTCCCCTTTTTGTTTCTAGTTCAAGTGCCAATTTACATAAAGACTTTCTTGGTCTACCCACTGCCTCAGTTATGATGTCTTTTGACTCCTGAGAAAGGACTGCAGGCCTTCCAAGATTCTCACTCTTTTTGTGATGACAGTCATATGGATTTTTGTTCCAGCTTCTTTTAACAAAGGATTCATCTCTTTTAATGTATTTAGCTATCCAGGAACGTGAAATAAAGGATGCGCCATCATCCATGGCCTCTCTGAAGGTTATAGCCTGGATTCGGTCAATCCATCTGATTTCCTCCAAGTCATTAGCCATGGCTGTATCTAACTCCATCACTCAGTCTGAAAATACAAGAAATGTAAAATGAAAAATAGCTTAATAGAAACTTAAAATAATGTACTTGGAGATATGCTATAGCAGAAAACTTCATAACTTTCCATTTGTTCTGTGGAGGAGCTGTAATTTTTGAAACACCTGGTATATGTGTATATATATATATATATATATATATATATATATATATATATATATATATATATATATATATATATATATATATATATATGTATATATATGTATATATATATATATATATATATATATATATATATACTGTATATATATAATATATATATTATATATATATATATATATATATATATATATATATATACTATATATATATAACATATATATTATATATATATACATATATATATATATATATATATATATATATATATATATATATACACTGTATATATATATAATATATATATTATATATATATATATATATATATATATATATATATATATATATATATATATATATATATATATATATATTATATATATATACATACATACATACACACATACATGCACATACTTAAATATACAAATATATGAATATATATACACAGAATTTATATATACATATACATATATATATATATATATATATATATATATATATATATATATATATATACATATACACACACATACATGAAATTTCTATCACACCTTTGATTTATACACAATAATGATGCTACAAATGTTCAATATCCAATTCACGCTACTTCGGGAATATCCCCGATGGGGGATTATCACCGAAGGTGAATTTTTTAAGTGATAAATAGATCGGTACCCCCAGGTCTTGATCCCTTGATACAGTACCTTCCAACGACTCCAGTCGATGGTCAAAAGCACTGAGCCATCAAGAAAGGTATAAGTTAATGCTGAATTTGCCATACTCATTTGCCCATCGAGAGCAGGGAAATTGTACTTAGCTTCGGCATTAACCCACCTCCACCATGATAGCTCACTGGTACGTTTGGAACATGCAGCTCTTATTATGAAATTTTTATCACACCGTGATTTATATACAATCATGAAGCTGCAAATGTCGTTTAATATCCATTTCACACTACTTTGGGAATATCCCCTATGGGGAGTTATCACTGAAGGAATTTTTAAGTGATAAATGGATCGGTACCGCCGGGTCTTGACCCCTTGACGCAGTACCTTCCAGTGGCTACAGTCGACGGTCAAAACCACTGAGCCATCAAGAGAGGTATAAGTTAATGCCGAATCTGCTGAACTTATTTACCCATCAGACAGTGGGGAAATTGTACTTAGCTTCGGCATTAACCCACCTCCACCATGACAGCTCATTGGTAAGTTTGGAACATGCAGCTCTTATAATGAAATTTTTATCACTCTATGACTTATATACAATCATGAAGCTACAAATTTCGTTTAATATCCAACTGACCGTCGACTGGAGGTGTTGGAAAGTACTGTGTTGAGGGATCGAGATCCAGTGGTACCAATCTATTTATCACTTAAAATATTCCCTTTTGGTGATAATTCCCCATTGGGGATATTCCTGAAGTAGCATGAATTGGATATTAAACGACATTTGTAGCTTCAAGATTGTATATAAATAACGGTATGATAAAAATTTCATATGAGCTGCATGTTCCAAATGTACCAATAAGCTATCATAGTGGAGGTGCGTTAATGCTGAAGTTAAGTACAATTTCCCTGCTCTTGATGGGTAAATAAGTATAGCAGATTCGGCATTAACTTATACCTCTCTTGATGGCTCAGAAGTTTTGACCATTGACTGGAGTTATTGGAAAGTACTGTGTCGAGGGATCGAGACCCAGCGGTACCAATCCATTTATCACTTAAAAAATTCGCCTTCGGTGATAATTCCCCATCAGGGATACTCCCAAAATAGCGTGAATTGGATATTAAACATTTGTAGCTTCAAGATTGCATATAAATCATGGTGATAAAAATTTCATAATAAGAGCTGCATGTTCCAAATGTACCAGTGAGCTACTATGGTGGAAGTGGGTTAACGCCGAAGTTAAGTACAATTTCCCCGTTCTTGATGGGTAAATAAGTACAGCAGATTCGGCATTAATCTATACCTCTCTTGATGGCTCAGTGGTTTTGACCGTCTACTGGGGTCGTTGGAAAGTACTGTGTTAGGGATCGAGACCTGGCGGTACCAAAGCATTTATCACTTAAAAAATTCCCCTTTGGTGATAATTCCTCATCGGAGATATTCCCAAAGTAGCGTGAATTGGATATTAAACGAAATTTGTAGCTTCATGATTGCATATAAATCACGGAGTGATAAAAATTTCATAATAAGAGCTGCGTGTTCCAAACGTGCCAATGAGCAATCATGGTGGAGGTGGGTTAATGCCGAAGCTAAGTACAATTTCCCCGCTCTCGATGGGTAAAAAGTACGGCAGATTTGGTATCAACTTATACATCTCTTGATGGCTCAGTGGTTTTGACCGTTGACTGGAGTTGTTGGAAGGTACTGTGTCAAGGGATCAAGACCCAGCGGTACTGATCCATTTATCACTCAAAAAATTCCCCTTCGGTGATAATTCCCCACAGGGGATACTCCCAAAGTAGTGTGAATTGGATATTAAACGACATTTTTAGCTTCATTAATTATATATATGCAGACATACAGTATATATATATGTATATATATATGTTTATATATATATATATATATATATATATATATATATATATATGTATGTATATATATATATATATATATATATATATATATATATATATAAAATACATATATATATTTATATATATTTATATATATATATATATATATATATATATATATATATATATATATATATATATATATAAAATACATATATATATTTAAATATATGTATTTTATATATATATATATATATATATATATATATATATATATATATATATATATATATATATATATATAAAATACATATATATATTTAAATATGTATTTTATATATATATATATATATATATATATATATATATATATATAAACATATATATATATATACATATATATATATATACTGTATGTCTGCATATATATAATTAATGAAGCTAAAAAAATCGTTTAATATCCAATTCACACTACTTTGGGAGTATCCTATGGGGAATAATCACTGAAGGGGAATGATAAATGGATCATTATATATACATATACACACACACACACATATATATATATATATATATATATATATATATATATATATATATATATATATATATATAATTATATAGATATATGACTGTGAAATATTTTCTGTTAAAACAGAATTCCATCAAATATAAAGAGCCCATAGAATCGCCAAAATGTGGAAAATAAATGCTATATTTCAGAGACCTAACTGTCTTTCTCTTCATGCAAAGTGAGTGAGAAAAAGTTACAGAAAAGCGGTATTTATACCCGAAGATCCATAGGTCCGCTGTTAAGTCACTCCAGTTGGCAATTTCTCTTTAATCTTCTTGATTGCTGGTTGGAGGAAGATTTTATTTATAATATCTGAATCCCAGGTACCTCTTGAGAGATTCATTGCATTTCTTTGTTTAATCAAGGTTGATTCCACCATCTGGCTTTTGAACCAACAATTGCTGCTATAAATTATACGAGACATTTCTAGTTTATTCTGTGGTTGTGGTTAAAAATAGCTGAACTCTGTTGTCTGTACGTAACTGAATGTTTATGCTGTGTTAATCTTTGGGGGAGTGATTTGCCTGTAAAACCGATATAAGATTGGTCACAGTCGAGGCAAGGGATATCGTAATCTCCTGTGTCTTTGGGGACTGGTTTTTGTTGGATGTTAATCAAGGATTTGGCTAAGGCATTTGGGTAGGTAAAAGCAAAAGGGTTAGAGTTTCCAAGTGTCTGTGTCAACGTCTTAATCCTGTCCAGGTGTGGGATTTTTATTTTATTGTTGTGTGTCTCTCTGGTCTTGTTATGGGGAGGACGGTAGAAAATGGTGTTTGCTTTGTGGATTAATTTCTCAATTAAATGGTTAGGGTACTTTAAAGATGACAGCTGATTACGGATTAGTTAATTTTCCTTTTCCAGCAGATCCGGGGAGCAAACTGTAAGGCTCTTAATAATAAATTGCTGGCTATGCCAATTTTCATAGAGATGTCATGATAGCTATAAAAATAGATGTATGACAGAGAGAGAGTTTGTTTTCTGTACATGGTAAATTTGTATTCTGTCGTGTCTCTAATCATTAAAACGTCAAGAAAAGGAATGTTGTTGTCTGTTTCCCATTCAACTTTAAATTTGATGCTAGGCACTAATGCATTTAATTTTGAAAGAAATTCATTGAAATTGCCCCACTTATAATCCCAAGATATCATCTACATATCTCATCCATAGCATGTCTTTAGGTTTTAATGCGTTTATTATTACAGTTTCAAAATATTCCATGTATAGATTGGCTAAAACAGGACTTGAAGGCCTGCCCATGCTTTCAGTTATATAATTTCTAAGTGGTTAGCGGGCCTCCTTTCCCTTTCTTAGGCACATTTTCTCTCAGTCACATTAAACATTCTGAAGATTTCTGTCACAAATTCAAAGAAGCACATATACCACTCCACAACATATAACCTCTAAGTTTAGATGTAGATTCCTTATTCACAAAAGTAACAGAGCAGGACCTTCTACAGTTTTTGGAGGAAAAATTAACCCCCTATTCAGATCATTTCCCACTAGCCCTAGATAAAATAAAGTTAGTTGAATTATGTGTATCAAATAACATCTTTTCATTCGGGGAGTCATTCTATGAACAAAAATTCGGGTGCAGCATGGGCAGCCCTTTAAGTCCTGTTTTAACCAATCTATACATGGAATATTTTGAAACTGTAATAATAAACGCAATAAAACGTAAAGACATGCTATGGATGAGATATGTAACCGATATCTTAACATTTCGGGATAATAAGTGGGGCAATTTCAATAAATTTCTTTCAAAATTAAATGCATTAGTGCCCAGCATCAAATTTAAAGTTGAATGGGATGCAGACAACAAAATTCCTTTTCTTGACGTTTTAATAATTAGAGACACGACATAATACAAATTTACCATATACAGAAAACCAACTTTCTCTCTGTCATACATCCATTTTTATAGCTATCATGACATCTCTATGAAAATTGGCATAGCCAGCAATTTATTCTCAAAAGTCTTACGAATTTGCTGCCCGGATCTGCTGGAAAAGGAAATTGAACTAATCCATAAACAGCTGTCATCTTTAAAGTACCCTGACCATTTAATTGAGAAATCAATCCACAAAGCAAACACTATTTCTACTGTCCACCCCACAACAAGACCAGAGAGACCCACAACAATAAAATAAAAATCCCACATCCGGACATGATTAAGACGTTGACACAGACGCTTGTAAACTCTAACCCTTTTGCTTTTACCTACCAAAATCGCTGATTAACGTCCAACAAAAACCAGTCCCCAAAGACACAGGAGTTTACGAAATCCCTTGCCTCAATTGTGACCAATCTTATATTGACTTCAGGGGCAAACCGCTTCCCAAAGATTAATATAGCATAAACGTTCAGTTAGGTACGGACAACAGAGCTCAGCTATTTTTAACCACATAAATAACTATAACCACAGAATAAACTGGAATATGTTCTCATATAATTTATAGCAGCAATTGTTGATTCAAAAGCCAGATGGTGGAATCAGCACTGATTAAACAAAGAAACGCAATGAATCTTTCAAGAGGTGCCTGGGATTCAGATATTATAGATAAAATCTTCCTCCAACCAGCAATTAAGAAGATTAAAGAGAAATTATCAACTGGAGTGACTTAATGGTTGACCTGTGGATATTCTGGTATAAACACCGCTTTTCTGTAACATTTTCTCATTCACTATGTGCCTGAGGAAAGAGAAAGTTTGTTCTCTGAAATATAGCCTTTATTTTCAACATTTTGGCATTTCTATGGGCTCCTTTATATTTTTATATTTGATATATATATGTTGTTATAAATATAAAATATATATATAAATATATATGTATGTATATATATGTAAATAAATAAATATATATATATATATATATATATATATATATATATATATATATATATATATATATATATATATATATACATATATACATACAGTACAGTATATATGTATGTATATATATATATATATATAGTATATATATGTATGTGTATATGTATATATATATATATATATATATATATATATATATATATATATATATATATATATAAATATATATATATATATATATATATATATATATATATATATATATATATATATATATATAAATATATATATATATATATATATATATATATATATATATATATATATATATATATATATATATATATATATATATATATATATATATATATATATATATATATACACACACAATATATGTAAATAAAATATATATAAATAAATAAAATATATATATATATATATATATATATATATATATATATATATATACATATTGTCATGATGCATACCACGTACTTGGTTATTACACAACTAATCACAGATTTCGAAAATTTACCTCACTTCAGCCAGATACCTGAACTCTCATAACAATAAGAATTATGACTGAGTACTCTAAAGGTAACAGTGATCCCTTAAAAAGCTGATTAATTATATGAAAAATCAAACTAAGTTATCAAGACTAGTGTGAAGTATCAACAATTAAACAAGAAATATGCTAGAGTAAAAGGGCATCACTCCAACAAACAACTTTACTGTTTTCCTGGTCTTAATTCACTTCAGCAAAACTAAAGGAACAAAACGTCACTTTGCCTTATGCACACAATTAATCCTATTTAATGGTGGTCAATAAATGAAACACTTTTTAAAAATTTTAAATACAAAAATTTATTTTTAAATTCAAAATTTACAATTAGAATTCACAATCTGAAAAACTTACTATTACTTGAAAACAACACAAAATTTAATTAATTCTTCAGTTAATTTATTAAACAAAGCTAAATCACAAAAACTTTAATTTACATAGAAATTAAATTAATCAAGAAAAATTTAAACTATCAAGAATTACTCAAGATTTGAAAAGAAAATCTTAATAAATGAAAATTAAATCAAGTATGCAATGTTAAATTGCCAAGAAATATTTAAAATGTTAAGTAAATAAATGTTAAATCACAAATATATAAAATGTGAAAGATCAAGAGATTGCAAACACAAGAACACACAAAAATACACACAAGATTTATCAATAATAATTTCACTAAGGCAAACATGCTTATTATACCATGGTAATAATAAGTAAAATTCACTTTACCTTACACAAGCTTGTGGAAACCTTTGAAAAATCACTTGCAGCTGCTTTAGATTCACAAAACACACTTTTTATCTGGGTGCCATTACTTTTCCTATGATCAGATGTCAAAAGCCAAGATTAATACCAGTGACCACACTGACACCTTACACCAATAATTTCTCTCTTTTGAAGAGAGAGAGAGAGAGAGAGAGAGAGAGAGAGAGAGAGAGAGAGAGAGAGAGAGAGAGAGCCTATATGAAAGGTCTCTGAAATCCGAATGAGCAAATTTTTTGGGATTCCAGTAGCACATGAAACACTCACGTGACGTCATTAAGGCATTTTGGGAATGAGATACAAGAAAGTTCTAGAAGAAGGAAGCAAAACGTTTTGAATGCAAGCGGGACAATACATGATCAGAGCAATGCAATCTTAAACATGACGCAACTGCCATGTGCTTTAGTGCAATACTTGTCCATATCTCTCAAAAGCTAAACGTTTTTACCAGAAAATCATATGGAATACATGTAACATTACGAAATCACTAGTCTTCTTCTCGTACAGAACAAAGCTTTTACAGAAACCTTTACATGATCAAACAGACTCTGACTGGCTAACTATGATTAGCATGTTTTAAAAACAAAACGAAAAGCCCAAGTTGGTTTCCAGAATGGTTCAGCAATTGTTATTCCTGACCTGTCATCGCATAATCCAAAACAAAGCGCTCTCTTATCTGAACTGATGACAGATGGCACATCTGGTCTAAAACTCGAACCTCTCTCTCCCACTACTATGCTATTATCAGGAAAGATATTATTAATTCTAAATTACACTGTTAAGTTATCTAAATCACTAACTTTTGAGATCTGACATGACACTACATATGATATTTCAATAATTATTATTACACATAACACATGACAAATAGAAGGGTAAATATATCAAAACTATGGGATGATATACATATTACAAGGCAACATCATGAAAACATATATAAATATATACATACAGTATATACAGTAATATATATATATATATATATATATATATATATATATATATATATATATATATATATATATTCTCACATATTTTTGTTCATCCCTTTTAACCTGCTAGATACGGGGATCAAAATTAACGAACAAATTCGCTTCTCAGTTAAATTCTAGGCTTAGTTTGGCGGTGGGAAGGAAAAAATTGCCCAGATTTGAACTCATGTAGGACTAAAAGTTTAAACCCCCCCCAGGTCACCCAATCTGGGGTAGAACAATACCACTCCTTAACCCCCTATCACGTGACTCAGAGGCTAAGGAAGTTGTTAGGCTCACAAAGGCCCAAGCCTTTTCAAGGGGGCTACTGTTTTGAACCTTTGGGACTTAGCTATAAGGTCTCTTACTGTATGAACCTATTACTGGCTTGGGGATTTTGCTTCCAGACGAGACTGCTGCCCTGTGTCCAACTCAAAGTACCCAAAGACTGCCGAGGAGCAATTTGGAAACCAACCAAGCAGACACACGACTGACATGCATCTAGCCAGACGTGCGTGTGACTCAGCTTCTCCCTTTCATGCTGGCCTGGACGCCATTCCAGACGATTTACAGCTTCTTGCAAAGAGTTCATGCAAAAGACAGGATCAGGTACGTCTATGAATGCAATTTCCCTGCCAGTTCCTGTTTCTTTTTGTGAATTTCTCTCCATATTTTCCAAATTTCCAATTCTTCATTCTCCTAAACAAAGCCCCCTTTGTTCAAGCAAAACCTACCAACAAAGCAGCCCATGACTTGTCCTAAGCTCCAATTCAAGTCAATTCAGTGATCAGAATTAAATTATTCCCACCACAGTGTTAACCAAAGGCTAATTGAATTTAATTAATTAATTCCTCCATGGTGCAGACTTAAAGTTCCATACGAGAGAAACTTCTTGATTGTAATGCTAACCTGGGCTTCTCTTCCAGGAATCCTGTTACTTGGTTTCCATGCGGTCGACCCAGCCTTGTGAATCAATTATACTTAGAAGTACTGCCATTTCTGATAAGCCAGAGAGTCTGATACACAGTCCTGGGGTACTATCCAGTTTCCCCATTGTACAAAAGAGCCGGATCCTCACAACTCATTCAATCAGCACTAACCACTTACTATTACAAAGACATGCTATTCACGGTTTAACAGTGTTTCACATTTTATTTGATTGCCTGATGGGTCATCAGTCATCAGATTAATTTCATGATTGCTTCATTTGTAAATAAATTCATCTCAATGTAATTAGTGACTCATTCCCATGGCATCCTTCCAATCCCTAACTTAATTGCGATAATAAAGGTAAGTTGGATAATAAAGGTAAGTCACACCTAGTTCCTATCAATTTTATTACATTCTGGGTGCTTTTGTTGGCCCTCAAAGGCAGTCTACAATAAAAAAAACCCTTGCATTCTACCAACAGATTCCTTGAGATTAGCTGATAGACTAGAATTGTATATCGCTAGAATGGAAAGATATAATATATATGGATATATACATTTAATATATATATATATTATATTTTCCCATTTTTCCGTGGTTTTAGTTTGAAATATGCTCTGTGAGACAGGTAGCAACAATTTAAGTTAATTTAGCCTTGTGATTCTGATTCGTAGGATAGGGAAAAGTGTTAAAAAAAAAATGGAAAACAAAGGAGAATTTCATATGAGCTTAGGGCTCTTGTTACTGAGGGAAATTTCACGTAAAACACGTGGGCAAATTTAAAGGAGTGTATTTACATAAATGATATCAGTACGGGAAAGAGGAACTCAAGTAGATTACTATCCTGAAGAGATAGCACGGGATTGAATGAAACTGGGATTCCAGACAGATGACTGATTGTCCACGAAATAGGATCCTCTGAAATGAGAGATATGCACATTATACGCCAGTAATGAAAATAGACAAAAGAATAATGTTGTTAGCTGCACTGAGGGTGCCAAAGGAGTAATAAAGAATTAATACTGTCTGTGCAAGAGGCGCACGGTGTTATTAGACAAGGGGAGATTTCTGGCTTTCTCACCAGAAAATATTACGAGACAACAGCTTGACTGAAATGGGGCTCTTCAGGGCACTTCACACTCCTAGCAGATTTTCCAAGAGTGTAGAATTCGGTACGTGGATGACTTGCATTCGAGGGCGAGTTTCTTCCACGTGGCATTGCAAGTGTTTTCCGCTAAATAATTCGATTGGGGACTCCTCAAAAACCCAAGCAATGGCGTTGGGCCAAGAATACGGTCGAAGGGTTCGAGGAGAAGTATAATTTGAAAGGGCCATGGTTAGGATGCAAGGGCAGAGATGGGGCCAGGTGTTGAGGACGTCTTAAGTTCACTCCATATCTTCCAGCCAGCGTGTGCCGTGAGTTCGTGGGCTTTTTCCTTTATCCTCCATGGGGCAGGGGAATCCATCACAGATGCTTTGACTCATTGTAACCCTAACGTAAATAGGTTTTGGCCTGTAGAAGAATTTGAAAACCAGATTACTTTTGCCTCCGAAGGAAAGATCTTTATCAAAAATGGGAGCGCCTTTAATCTTTTAACCCTTGTTTTTAAGTCGATAGACAGATGGTCATTTTTCGAAAAAGTAACAGCAGTAAATGAACAACCAACAACAACAACAAAAAGGGGGAGGTAATTTCATAATGAATTCTTTCTAATCATAATATGCTCCCCATACAAGATGATGTACATAGAGAGAGAGGTGTGTACATCGATATTCAAGAATGAGCGGCAAATGCTTTACGTTTTTTGCATTCTGCCTTGCAATGAACTTTACACTAAGGGTTTTATGAAGCTGACATTACTGGAAAATAACACATTGGGACAATTTTTTAACAGAACGCAAAGTGATTTAAACACTTGCAAAAGAATAATTATCTTTAGATTTGGTTACCCACTGGTAACTTTATAATGTGATCGAACAATTCAATTAATTATAGGACTCATTATATGAGGCTATAGCCAACAAATGAAAAGAAATGGTTATTGTTCAAGAATTAAAATACACGTTACTTAATTTTAGATAAAATGCATTAAGTGTTAGTACAATCTGCCTTGAAGAGGCTGTGTAAATGAAAAACAGCGTTTATTTTTGTAAATGACATCCTTTTACACGATACTGTAATGACTATACATACATTGATAATTTATCTTCGTTTGCACGAGTGGCTATCCATTATTCAAGACTTGCTGAGGGATGACCTCACACACGGATTTTGACAGCATATGCGGGCGAGAGTATTCGCGAGGTTTTAATTCGCTAACCTTAAACTACGCTAATTTTATGTCAGGAGAAGGCCTCCTTTCAATGTTATGACGGGGCGAGCAGACCAAAGATCTTTAGGACAAACAGCGATCTTGGAAGGAATGGAAGGGGGAAAAGGGATAATAATAACAAAAGGCCACTAATTACCAGGCACGTTACGAATGAAACTTGACCGCATGAAAGGCGGGACACGTCTCTCAGAGCTTACGAAAGGGGCATTTAAATCACTCAGGCAGAGTGCCATTCCGATTCATTAAAAATAAAGATAAATAAATGACTAAAAGAAATGTAAATGATATTGGCAGAAGAGCTAAGGGAAAAAGAGTGGGGTTTTATTGTGTTAGGCAAGAAAAACCAATCATATATAAATTAAGCCCGGACTATCACTTCAGTCCCAGGGCGAGAAAGTGCACCAACAGTGCGACTCCTTCAGGAGGGGCTGACACGCACGCCCGGTGCCAAGGTATCACTGCCATTCTCACTCTGTTATTCTTAATGATTTATACATTGTGTGGGGAATGGTATCCCGTATTTAATTGCCTCTTGTGGGGATAATTTAGGGAAGATTAGTAGAGGATGGTAAGAGATAGCAGTTCCTGAGGAACGGAAGAAGATCAGGAGGACCTGACATCCCCTTCTGGATTACAGTGCAAGACATTCGAAAATGAAATGGTGGCACAGGTGCCACTAGAGCTCTTTGTAAATTACCTGGAATGTCCCACGCCCGACCATTTCGCCCAAGTCATCCTCAATGGGACATAACGTCCTGGCCTAGAACAGCGGAGGGCCCTCAAGAACATGGGCAACGGAGTACCACCTGGGCCTGCTGATGCGACAGCTGACGCAGTGGGTGAAAGAATGGGTTCTAGAAGATCCAGTCGCGGCTCTTGAAGTTCATCGGCCAGAGACATGGCAGAATCTGAGCCCTCAGGGCGACGGGCTGAGCTGTCAGAGAGGAGGCGGCGGGGTGGCGTGAAAGGCTCGCAGGTAACGTTGACCAGCTCAGGCCAACAGGCCGCAACCCCAGGTGAGCTTCCGCGGTGGTCGGGAGGAACCGTCTCTCTGACCGACGCTGGTAGCGGTGCCAGTCCGGGGAAGAGAGGGGTCCTGAGTTGGATCCCGTGAATGGAGATGGCTAGAAGCGATCAAGGCGCTTTGACACTAGGGGCAGAGTCTGGCGCATCAGAGGTTTCTTGGGCTCGTGTCAGGACGGACACAACTTGAAGGCCCTCCTCGGGGCATGCAAGTGGCACCGAGAGGAATTTGGCAGAAAGGAGATTTGGTTGGGGCCCTGGCACTGGCACTGAGGCAGGGTTGGTCCTGGATGGATGGGAACCGATCGGGGGCCACAAGATTGTACTCAGGTGGCACTGGTGGGGACTGCTTGTCCTCCTGGTACCCAGGGGCGCCAGTCTTGGCTGAGGGACCATGCTGGAGGATCTTTTCCATGGAATGTGCGGGGAATGGGACCCCTAGATTGTATGATTTCGGTGGGGACTGAAAGTCCTGTCCCAGGATGACGTCAAGCCTCCGGGAGATGGCGATTTGGTAAAGATTGCAGTCATTTTGGATTGGTGAGGTCGTGAGACTCTCAATTGTGCCCGTAGGGAGTATCATCTTAAATTGATTTATTCCTCGATCGCCTGCCGAGTTTTCGTCTATTGCACAAACTGTAGGGAACTCTGTCCGGCCGGATGAGGGAGATTTTGCCACTACAAGTTGGGCAACAGTGGCGGCCGGGCTAACCACCACGTGGAGGTCCTCTCCTTCTACGTTCACTCAACCTTCTCCAGGGACTGTCACTGTAGGAAGATCGGCCCAGGCCGGTGGGAGCCAAGACTTTAAGCTGCCAGGGCATTTTGCCCATGCTGGAGAATCCTGGCTGCCAGAACCTTGCATGTCCTCTGCAAAAGGTCAACCTGATTTTCGCCACATCCTCCATGGCTGGAGGGCGCAGGCGAGATGTATTTGTCGGTTTTCCGGGAGAGAGATTCTGGACCGGTTTCTTGTTGGCACTGTTGGATGGCTCTAGAATGCCCAGTGAGCTTGCCAATAGTGGCACTGGTTAGGGGGCATTGCCTGACTGTTCATTTTTGTGGAATTTGAACCACTGAGGAGGGACGGGGATTTATCTTCCGCCGATGGATCCTTCTTGAGGGTGGTGAGTTTCCAAGACCATTCCCATATTCGCAACACTCGGTGAGGGTTGCTGGGGCTTTTTCCACTATATGGGTGGCGTGGGCAGGAGCATCAGGCACGGAAAGTGGAGTTAAACCTGTTGGGATGGGACATCGGCGGTGTTAGTGGTCCCCATGCCAATCGAGCCATTTTGTCAACGCCCACCAGGATGGTACGCCACAACCACCTGACCGGGTCTGGCCTGCCTCTGGGCAGGTGTGCCACCATCAGCCCTCCACTTCCGTTCATCAAGCACGTGCAATGGAAAGGACATTCTCCAACCAACTCCAGGCCCAGTCCTCAATCCTTACGGAAAGGATGGCAACCAAAAATCTTTCCCTCACCAGGAATTTAGTGAGAATCAAGGGAGAGTTCCGCGGGAGAGATCTGCAGCACTCCAGGACAGGGCACTCAAGCCATATTGGGCAAGATGCCCTAGCAGGTCCATTTTGGCATTGCAAGTGAGCTTGGCTGAGGGCACTCAACCATTCGCGGAGGGGCTGCCCTCCACCCAAGACAGGGCTCTCTCTCCTCTAGCATCTCAGGTACACTAAGGGTTTTGCACCTCGGTCCTCATCCCATGCCTCTTGTTCCTCTCTTTCTCAGTCTTGAGAGCACTGAGCACGTTCTCTTGCTCTCGTCTATCTTGGCATCGCCCACTCGCTCTTGAACCCATGCTCTCAGATCTTGCCCTGATAGTCCCATGTCCTTCCCAGCGGACATGTAGAATTTGAAACCTCGTTTTGTTGGGCTCTGGAGATAGCCATCTTCAAATAATGGGTATAGGATATGTCTGAAAAGACTCTTTGTTCTTGAATGTGTCATCTGAAAGACGTGGTTGTTCTGGCAGACCCTAATGTTACATTATCTGTCTCAACGGAAGAGCTGTCCGGTTGGACACAGACGGACTTGATTTTGGTTGTTCTTTGATGGAGTTGTTCTAACGTAACTAGAATGACCAGTCCTGTAGGGCTTAGATGGGTGAACTACCCTATGATAATGTCTGACAAGGACTTAATTTTGGGTTTCTCCAGAATGAGTTGGTGCCCTCATCACCTCCTAGGAATTTTAGCCAGAGTCTCTGAGGACTGGAAGAAGAGGAAGAAGAAGAAGGGTCGGAAGAGATTAACCAACAAGAGCCTCTAGCTGACTGGAATTTGCTCTCAAATGCCTCTCTCTATCTCAGAGTTAAATTTTAGGAGTCTCTGAGGACTGGAAGAGAAATTCTGCATGATCTCTGCGACGTAGAATTTTAGGAGTCTCTGAGGACTGGAATTTGGAGAAATTCTCGCCACATGCGACGTAGAATTTTAGGAGTCTCTGAGGACTGGAATTTGGAGAAATTCTCGCCACGTGCGACCATAAATTTTAGAGTCTCTCAGGACTGGAATTTGGAGAAATTGTGCCATTATTTGTGAAGAATTTTAGGAGTCTCTGAGGACTGGAATTTGGAGAAATTTAGTGCCAGGGCCCTAGAATTTTAGGAGTCACGTAGGACTTGGAATTTGTGGAATTTGGAGGAATTTCCCATGTACCACTAGAATTTTAGGAGTCACTTAGGACTTGAATTACGATTCGTCCCTTAGGACTTAGAAATTACTGTAGGAAACCCAAAGAAAAATGTATGCTGGGAAATGAATGGGGAAAAAAATGCTACACACGCGGGCATGGGCGGGGGGTGGGGGTGCAGGTCGTTTGGTCAACACCGAGGTATTTTTAGATTCTGGGTGAATGAACCAGATGTTTATATAGCGTCTGGGATTCCGGAGAATTTCCCAGTCGTCTGAGAGGATAACAGTACAACGGCCTAGTAATTTTCCCTATAAGCGGAGTTTAAATTTGCCTTTCCTAACACCTAGGGGGAATTCTAACTACACTGAGAGAATTTCAGCAATGCAAGCTGACTTTTAACCTCTAGTGTCCCACGGGGATTTATTCGCGCCTAAATAACAGTTCTAATTCGTTTCTAAGTAAAAGTTATCACAGAGGAATTTTAGTTTATTCCTGGGAAGCAAGAAAATGGCAAGGATTTAAACACAAGAGGAATTTCGCACTATTCCTCGAAGCAAAGGATGGTTAGCACTGGTTATTTCCTAACTACCTATCCTGAAAGGCATGCATTAACGAATCTAAGGAAGTTCTTTTCTCTCAGTGATTACATACGTCCCTATTTCTAATTCTGTTTTGAACAGTCACGATTGTAAAAAGGTTTTGCTAAGATTAACACATTACTTACTGTGGAATTTTCTGGATCTGTGTGCTGGATTTTTTACACAAAAGGTTCGTAATTGTCTGTGTCCAGCTTAGCTTTGCTAATAGCTGATCTGGCACGATTTGCAAATGCAATAAAGCAACACTAGGGAACTGCAACTGCAAAACGAGATCTATGGCCAGGTCGCCATTTTTACGTTTTCCGTGGTTTTAGTTTGAAATATGGCCTGTGAGACAGGTTCCAACAATTTAAGTTAATTTAGCCTTGTGATTCTGACTTCGTGGGCACGTGGAAAACGTAAAAAAAAAGAGGAAAACAAAGGAGAATTTCATATGAGCTTAGGGCTCTTGTTACTGAGGGAAATTTCTCGTAAAACATATTGGGCAAATTTAAAGGAGTGTATTTACATAAATGATATCAGCCCCCTTTGAGGAACTCAAAATTACTATCCTGAAGGAGCCCATGATTGAATGAAACTGGGGATTCAGACTTGTCCTAAGCTTCCAACGAAATAGTGATCCCTCTGAAATGAGAGATATTCACATTACCGCCAGTAATGAAAAAGACAAAAGAATAATGAATTAAGCTGCACTGAGGGTGCAAAGGAGTAATAAAGTTAATACTACAAGATGCAAGAGGCTCACGGATTTAGACAAGCTAACCTGGCTTTCTCTTAAGAAAATATTACGAGACAACAGCGTGACTGAAATGGGGCTCTTCCAGGGCACTTTGAATCAAGATTTTTGAAGTACTGATAAGGCAGAGAGTCGTGGATGACTTGCAATTTCCGGGGCAGTTTCTTCCACGTGGCAAATTGTAAGGGGCAGGCGATGGGGATCCTTGAAACTCCATTCAATGGCGTGTGGGCTCGAGGAATTACAAAGACATGCTACACGAGGAGAAATACTTTGAAATTTTATTTGGTTGGATGCTGGGCATCGATGGGGCCAGGTGTTGAGGACGTCTTCATTTGTTAAACCATATCTTCCAGTAACTAGTGACGTGAGATTTCGTGGGCATTTTTCCTTTATCCCTCCTATGGGGCAGGTAAGTCATCACAGATGCTTTGACTCATTGCACCTGCAGTCTACGATAAAAAAGGGGAGGTTTTGGCCTGTAGGAGAAACCCCAGAATGCCAGATTACTTTTGCCTCGAAGGAAAGATCTTTATCAAAAATGGGAGCGCCTTTAATCTTTTAACCCTTGTTTTTAAGTCGATAGACAGATGGTCTATCGATCGGGCCGGCTATATAGTAAATGAACAACCAACAACAACAAAGGAGGGGGAGGTAATTTTATAGCGAATTCTTGCTAATATATATATATATATATATATATATATATATATATATATATATATATATATATATATATATATATATATATATATACACATATATGCAAGAAGGCGCTAAACCAGACAGCATGGTACATGGTTTTCCTTTATTCATCACAGCCTAAGTTTCGAGATCCTTGTCTCGTCCTCAAGGCTAAAAATATAAAGTAAAATATACAAATACAGCATGAAAAGTTAGGATGAAAAGTTAGAATATATGTATAAATAATAAATTATGATAAAGTAAAACATCAATGCAAAAGGCAACCTAAAATAAAATTATTAAAAAAGAGAAAGAACTAGAATATTTCAACTAACCGACCTTATTCCTCGAAGTTCAGATGCTGTATGAAAAAACAGTAAACATAAGGTGGGTTGTGGTTTAGGCTATTATATACAGGGGCGTGGATGAGGAATAATTGTTCAAAGAGGGAACAAGCTTCTTGATCACTAACGATTCAAGAATAGGGAGGTGGTGTTTGTGTTGGCTGGTTAGTATAATCTTAAAATCATTATAGTTTATTTTACTTTTGCATAGTTTTATATGACTTCTAATATTTGATGTTTCAGGATTGGACAACTTGCACCCAGTTCGAAAGCTAACGCCAATACGTGCGTCACATGTGACTTTAAGCAGTCGGCGTGTGTTTCCAAAGTATGTCTGACAATGGCATTGATAGCAAGTAAACAAATAACAACACCGGACTGCATTAAAGGGGGCAGTTTTTCTTTGTGACGAAACATACCACCAATAGTTCTTGGGTTCTTAAATATAAGCTTAGCGTCAACTGCAGGAAAATAATTCGTTAAAATCCTTTTTAGATTGGGTAGGAAAGAGGTGTCATGAGTGAATGGAAAACATATAATATGTTAATTTATGTGCCAAGTGTGTGGTGGCAGGAGGGTGAAAGGACTTATCCAATGTTTTCTTACCATATTTTAAAAATAAATTGGATGGATAGCAATTGGATTTAAAATAATCACAGATAAAACCTATTTCCTTGTGAAAAAAATGCCAATCAGATGTAAGTGTTGTGGCCCTGTGGAGGAGAGTGGACAGGGAATTCAATTTAAAATTATAAAAACATGAGCTGTAAAAATTCTGTCCAAGATCAGTAAAGGTTTTCTTGTGAAACACACCAGTATGAAATCTATTGTCATCACGGATGACTATGGTGTCTAAAAAGGATAACTGGTTATTATTTTCTAAAATTCATAAGTAAGTTTCATGTTATTATGTAGTGAATTAACATACCGTAAAAACTGGTCACAGTGGTGATGGTCTCTGAAAAGGACAAAAGTGTCATCAACATAACGGCGATAAAATAAAGGCTTTAAAACAGAGGGACAGCTGTCCAGCAGCTCTCTCTCGAATTTGTGCATAAAAATATCAGCAAAAATGCAGCTTAATGGATTACCCATTCCTACACCTTCCACTTGCATGTAAACTTCATCATTAAACACAAAGGCCGTGTCCTGCACCGCCAACTCCAACAGCTCTTTAAAATCTAAGCGGTTAAAACCGTGGTACGAGTTGTCCTGATCATTAAAAATAGCATCCAAAATATAATCACTTGTTTCTTCCACTGGTATATTAGTGAATAGTAACTATATCAAAACTGGTCATGACCAGATCGGAATCTTGACATAAAATATTTTAAAATTCTAAGGAACTGTTAAAAGTAAATTCATTTTTGAAAGAGTTTTCCAAGAGGGGGACTATGTATTTTGCGATTATGTAGTTGGGTGTAGTATATGAAGAAAGGATTGGCCTCATCCTCAGGTCAACACACAATCACAACTGAAAGACCTGGGTTTGATCCTGATGTGAGTCAGAAATTTTTTTCTGTTCCTCACGTGATTGCGTGTTGATTATTTCTGTCATATTCACTCAGAAGTGATAATTCGAATGAAATGCTGTCAATTGGGTCATTACTGAGTCGGGAAGTTGGGAAAAACAAGCTGGTATGCGAGCAGTTAGCTTGCCCAGGTAATTCCTTGGGTGCAGTGGCGCTCAGGTTCCAACTTCTTTTATGACTTGTATGGCCTAGTGGGCAGGGCCCTTGCCTTTCAATTGAAAGACCTGGGTTCGGTCTTGATGTGAGTCAGAAATTTATTTCTGTTCCACACGTGATTGTGTTGATTATTTCCCTCTCTCTCTCTCTCTCTCTCTCTCTCTCTCTCTCTCTCTCTCTCTCTCTCTCATATATCATATATCTATATATATATATATATATATATATATATATATATATATATATATATATATATATATATATATATATATATATATATATAATCTGACAAAATCACACCAACTCCAGTCAAACGATCCACAAGATTCCTGTATAAGTGAAAAGAACTAAATAAAACATCAAGTTCAGGAAAAAAAAGAAAGCCTCAAAAAACAATGCTTTCAACTAACATACACAACCAAAACTAAACAACATACTTTCCCAGTCATGTTCTCATAAGGCTGTGAGGAAATTTAGAACAATATAATAAATATGTTCAAAATCAAATCAGGTGACTCCGCAGTTCTTAAAAATAATGAAGAAAATGATCTAGTAAAGAAGACAATGGAATCAGCCTTAGTCTTGAAGGAAGATGCAAAGAATGATTCATAAACGAAGTTAGTGCATTACCAGCATGGCTGAACACTACATGTATTGTGGTTTTTAAGAATGGTTATGTGCACTACACTTAACGATACGGCCCAGAAAAAACAGCCAAGTATTAAATCATCATAGAGTAACCAATCTCAAACAAGAAGACTTTAATCCAATGTGTTTATATGTCCAGCGCACACAGGAATATGACAGATTCAAATTATTAGTTAGCCATGCAATCTATGATAAGCGACAAGAACCAAGAATTGAAATGTATGTCCATAATAAAGGTACATATGATATTGTAATTCAGTCCTTCATTTTAGTATTCAGCCAGGAGATTTCATGTTCCTGGAAATGACCACTTAACCATTTGTAATATTCGTAACCAACCAATCATTAATACAGTAAATCATATTGCAAAATGTAATAAACTTACTACCACAACCATTGCTGTTAATTGATTTGGCACAGGAACAAAATAGTTAATTGATACCAATAACTTGCATTGTAGCTGAAGCTGACACTGTTTTTACAACAAACAAGTTTCTGCACAAAGCCATTAATTACCAATAGTCTCTAACAATGCATCTGGGCCCGCAAAACAAAACATTTCAAAGAAAGATCACACTGTGCATGCCCAACCACTATCTAGTTCCAAAAGTGACATTCTCCTCATCACTTTCATCAGTCGCAGATGAAGCAAAGGTACCTCAGAGATGCCGATGGATGAGTTCTTGGAAGTATAAATCCCTGACTTATCAGAAGCATGAAATAGCCCTCTCTGATGGAAGCATTCATCTACGACTTGCAGTACATCATTTTCCCACACTGTCCACACCTCTTGTCGAGAATTTTCTCGATAGCTTAATTTTCAGCTCTTGTCCTATGTTCTGGGCCTGATGCAAAATCTAAACATGACACCGACAATGAACCAGAACGAACAGGTGGTGGTTACAACACACACCATGGCATTTTCTAAGTTTTAATACAAAAACAGGTTACAAACAAACAAAAAATATAGCCAAGCACTTTCCGATTTTACGTTAATCACAAAATACAATTTAAATTTACAATAACATTACTCTAAAGCTAACTATAGCTGGGTTTACAAAAACCGGTGACAAGGAGGTCACACGAGAAGTAAATGAATCCAAACCACAGAGAATGAGATACACCGAAATACACAGCGCTTTATGTTGCAATGAACAATGTAGGCTTTCGTTACAAGCGACATCTTAAACAATTCAAGGAACAAAGAATGAACTCTGGACCACGTGTAGGCCATCAACTAAGATACAAAAACTACCTTAAATTTGACAAAATCTTACTCGCATTGTGACTTAATCGAATGAGCATATAGCTTAATACTGGACCTGATTCACGTCCATACAAATCAATGATGGGCCTCAATTAAGTTAGATACAAATGATGGAACGGTACTTAGGTTCTCAAGCAATATCTAGCCAGTGACTGGTTTCCTAATCCAGAGCACACCTGCCACATGTCTAACATTTGTGGGTGCTAATGGAAGAGTGAACATGGAGTGTTCTACAGCATTGCTACTGCGTTCTTTCCAGAAATTTCTACATTCCCAAATTTACAATCTCCTCACTACAAGCAAATTTCTCAGATTCAAAACTCCAGTTAACCACAAGTGCAACTTACAGTACGTTTTCCAGGAATAAAGCACATGTAAAAAACGAAATAATAATAGCACTTTTCAATTCAGAACAGTGTATGTCTCCATGTCACACCAGCTAAACACGTAATCGTTATGCTGCTAATTCTACTGATATTTTAAACTGATTAGACAGGAGGTTTATGATGGCAAAATCCCCGCAGAAGATTTTGTTGACATCCTCCCAGCGAGAGGGAACTGACAGCCAAGGCAGAAATATTAAGAATGATGTCTGAAGTGGACAACGTTCGGTTCTGATTTATGGCCCACATATGACTGGAAGCCTCACAATCGCAGCTGGCTTGCAATACAAGCAGGACACTGGACACTATTCCATGTCTTAAAATGAAACAATACACAAGAACAATAAGAATGAATAAATCACACAATGATGCTCCTCTCTCTTGGTAGCATGCCAACTATTAGATTATCCTAACTATGAGGGTCCCTGGACCTTCTCACAGTTCCATCTCGTTCCCCTTCAAGGAACAAATGTTTTTATACAAATCTCAAAAACACTATAGTTTGCCCTCTCGGAGCCAATGCCCTTTCTCTCGCTGGGCCAGAGCCACTATTCTTTTGGGTCGACCCTGAGTCCTGTCAACATTCATTTTACTCTGTCTTTCGCTACTATCAACTCCCACTGTCTCTGATTCATTGTCAATTAGTTCACGATTGTCAATATTCACTACCACATGTTCATTATCGTGCACAGTACAACTGACATCACTTCCAACACTTACGAGTTCATCCTCATTGTTCACTTCCCTTGACACGATATCACAGTTTTGATCATCATGTCTGTCATTCACTTCTAACATGATAATGTGTTCGATCAGCACGAGACATACTTCACCTTCACACAGAACTTCCGCAGCACAGACGACATCATCTTCTCCGGGGTAGAGTTGTATAATTCTTCCAAGACGCCAGAATTTACAACAGTGGTCGATCTTTTTTATTAGGACGACGTCATTGTTTCTGAGTGGAGTCTGCACCCCAGGGCCAAAATCATGACGTTGACGTAGAGCCTGTAGATACTCGGTGCTCCAACATATCCTAAAGGTATGTAGATCATCAACTAACTTGAGGTATTCAGCTCTAATCTTTTTAGTTGTGAAAGTACCACACTTTCTTTCGGGGCTGCAGAAGGCAGCAAATGGATGGTCCTACCTTGTAGGAAATGCGACAAGACTGAGGACCTCATCCTCACCACAATAAGTAAGAGGGTGGTTGTTAACGAAACACTCCGCCTCTTTAACTAGTGTTCTTGACTGTTCCTCGTTAAACAAGGCTCTATTGAGTGAGACTGCCAGGGCACGCTTCGTCACCCCGATTAATCTTTCAAACACTTCGCCCTTCCAAGGTGAGCATGGAGTTTGGAAGTACCAGAGTATTCCTTGTTCTCTCAAATACGACTGAGTCATGTCTTCATCACAGAGATCAGCTAGCAAGTTGCTTGCAGTCTTGAATGCGGCATGGTTGTCAGAATAGATGACAGCTGGAGTGCTGTGACAGGCGGCAAGTTTAAGAAGACACAGGATGAAGGTGTCAGCACTGAGGTTCGTTGCCAGATCCAGGTAGACGGCACTAGTGCTGAGACATGTAGTAAGGAGAATGTAAGCATGATCCTCCTGGATATTAATTGGACCTGCATGATCAACTCCTATGTGGTGAAACGGTGTTATCAGAATCACACTAGGGCTCGGTAACTGGGGCTGAGGAGGTCACGAAATGGATCTCTGAGCATCATTTTACATACTAAGCATCTACTAACTCTGTTCTTAACTAGCCATCTCACTGCTGGCGTCCAACACTTGTCTGAAAATTGAGATAACTGTATTGCTGCCACAGTGTAGGTTTGTTATGAATATGTTTAAAATATAACATTACAAGTTTTCCCAGTGTTCTTCACAAAATATCTAGAGTATATTACTTTTTAATTAAAATTAAATTTAAATCTCTAGTATAAGTGACTATTTCATGAGAAGCTTCTCCACCCTTCTCTAAATATCTACACAAAGTTGGCCAATGATGGCATTGTTCTAAATATGCTAGCTTTGCTATTGGATCATCTCTAATCTTCATGAATTTACAAACATGTTGCATACCGTAAAGAGGGGACCTACTTTTCTGCATCTGCTATGTAGACGACATCCTGATCTTCTCCAGGTCCCCGGAGGAGCTCCTGGGTTATGTCCGGGCTGTGCTGAAACGCCTTCAGGAGAACGGTCTGGTCGTCAGATTCGACAAATGTACCTTCGGAGTGGAGAAGGTAGACTTCCTGGGACACTAGGTCTCTCCAGCAGGTGTCTGCCCCATGGCCTCCAAGGTGAATGCAGTGAAGGAATTTTCAGCACCAAAAACCATCACGTCCCTGCAGGAGTTCCTTGGCATGGTCAACTGCTACCAACACTTCGTGCCGGGCATCGCTCGCATCATGTGTTCCCTAACCGGAGTACTGAAGGGGAAGCTGAAAGTACTGACTTGGGACACCACGCAGCAAAAGGCGTTCGAACAGACGAAGGCAGCCCTCGCCAAAACCACCACCTTAACTTATCAAAACCCCACCGCCCCTGAAATTTACCACCGACGCCAGCAACGTTGCCTGTGGAGCCATGCTGGAGCAGATAGTAGACGGTTTCCCCCACCCACTTGTCTTTTTTAGCTGCAAGTTAAAGCCGCCGGAAACCCACTACAGTGCATTCGACAGGGAACTGCTGGCAATCTATCAAGCAGTACAGCACTTCAAGTACCTCTTGGACGGCAGCCTTTTCACCATCCTGACAGACAACAAGCCATTGGTACATGTGTTCAAGAGGGCAGGAGGCGCATGGTCGGCAAGACAGCAACAGAACCTGGCTGCTATCTCCGAATTTGGCTGCGCCATCAGTTACGTCCCCGGCAAGAAGAAGCCAGTAGCTGACGCCCTATCAAGAAATGAAATAAATTCAGTCCACTTGGGCATAGACTGCGAAGACCTGGCGAAGGAACAGGCAGCAGACTCGGAAACAACAGCTTACCGCACTGAGGTGGGAAGACGTCAGTGGGTGGATCCGGATCAACACTTCTCTGTGACACCAGCACAAGCTGCCTGCACCCCCTGATACCCGTGTCACAAAGAAAGCAGAAGTTCGACATCACCCACGGGCTGTCTCATCCATCAGACAGACAACAACGCGCCTGGTGACAGAGAAATTCATGTGGCATGGGATCAGGAAGGATGTAAGAGAGTGGGAGAAGAACTGCTGTTCTTGGGCATGGATACGAAGTCTAATGACAAAGGCTTCGAACCAACACTATCAGGTGGTGGCTATACAAAACGCGAGTAAATTTTCTGGTGGAACTAAGCCGGGATTCTGCAGTGAGCTAGACTATGGCAGTTGACGTTTTTCTATAGAATTTTACCTGGTGAACAAGAATTTAGAGTAATATTTTTTCACCCGGGTGTAATTAAGCTGATATTTACCTTAGAACTGTAGCCAACGGTAAAGGGGACCCATTGGGAATCGGGGTTTTGGGTGGGGTAAAACACTTTCAAGAATAGCTAATGGTAAGAGGGACCCATGTAAGAGAGGCCCCACACAGGGTTGTAAATAGTCACTATGAACTTCCTGTGGAAGGTGGGGAAAAATTTGTAGAATTTCGTTTCTTACACCATGTGCACTTGCATATCTTCATCTTTCCATGATGTGTTTTTTTCTTAAATTGGCTGACTTTAAATTTGCCCGGCCTTGGGGTGTGTTTAATATATATTTAGCCCGTCTCTTAAGGGTTTTAAGAGGAAAACACAAATGGAGTTTGTGCCCTCTATAAAGAAAAAGATAATTTCGAGAATTCATCTTCATAAACAAAAAACATAGGAAGAGGATGAGATGGCCAAAGGGATATACTATGAAACCCAAGCGGAAAATTGGGGGAATACATAAGGCAGGCCATGAAAATGAAAATGAAGGGAAAATTCATAAGACCTCAACAGGCTGCCAGGGACGGGAGCAAGATACTAGCGTAACTTATGCAGCATAAAATGGTAAAAATAAAATAATTTTATTACAGTTAAATTTTGCACCTTCCTGTAAGGAGATAGCATCCCTGCAAACTTGCTTTGTGGAGTGAGTACCAGCTGTTGTGTCCTATGTTGGATACAGTAACTGTTCTCATATTTGTGGCTACTTCTGGATTATCATTATTCTTCAGAGGCCTTTACGATTCATAAATCATAAATTTTTTGCCATCGTCCTTCCTTTTATAGCATTTAACCTCTTTTTCATCAAGTTCTGCCTAAATCAAAGGTTATTGTTTTCTAGAAACAGATATGAAGATAGTATTAGAAATGGAAAACATGTCAACAAAATGTTCATCAACAGAAATATTTGAAAAATTAAAATAAAATAAGTGGTTAAAAAAATCTTTGATTCAACAATTGGACAACAACTGTACTACAACAACTGTACTTGTCAATTAAGGAGACTGAACACATAGATATTATTTATAAACATCGCACAATGAACATCATCCAAGTGCAGTTGTTTTACCCACTGGCTTATGAAGAAGAGGATGGACTGTGAGGGAAAGTGACATACAGGGGTCAAGAGTCAGACTGATTTAATCCCACAAAACAGGCTTGTCTGACTGGGCATGCAGACAGAAAACTAGTGACAGGTCTTTGGCAAGTGGATGGAATTTATTGCCAGGTAAAGCCATGGCTAGGGGGCGAGAAAAGGGGGGTAGGTAGCTTACGAAGCTTTACAGGGCACTCCCCTCAAAAGAGGAAATAAACAATACCACAATATGCAAATTCAAATTATTATAGATGATTATACATTGCTATGTATGAGTGACAAATGATACATGCAGCTTGAGTATATACTTTACAAGATGAATTATAACACATGATGCAAACGTTCCACATCTTGACTAGGTAGATGCCTTTTAAGATGTTGATAAGGTACTAGGTTGTTACAGAATAAAATATTTTACATTTGCATTCACAGATACCAGACATAAAATACACACCCATCCCACATTCTTCCCAGGTAGATGCCTTTTAGGATGCTGACAAGGTACTAGGTAGCTATTTACAGGACATAATTTTGTAACAGATCAAATTTTTGTAGAGACTGGGCTTGACATTTGGATTTTGTTAAGGTGACGTGGATGACACTGTTGACTTCCCAATAAGTGAGCTATAGCCTGACCAAGGAGACCCAGTCTCCCTGTCAATGGAGTTGGGGCATGAATGTTTTTTCCAGTCGCTTAAGAATGAAGTAAGGGCCATTGCATGGGGCTGTTAGTGGAGTCTTGAGGGCTTCACTGTGTAAGAATATGAGGTAACACTTGGGGAGGCTTCACTGAGTACTAATTCTTCATGTCCCTCTAATTTGCACACAAGGGCAGTTATTCCCAATGACCCTGTGAAGTTTGGGTTGGATGACAGCTTCTGCATTTTGACGAATACCATTTCAGTGGGAGAGACACTGATTTTTTCATCTGGATTGGTGTGAAAGGTAGGGGAGGACCGAGGGAGTTTCAATCTCTAGTCTGGCTTCCTATATTTGGCCATGAGGTTGGGCTTGAGGGAGCAATAGATTCTTCCTGCCATGCCATTGGCAGTTGGGTTGTAGGCAGTGTTATGGTGGATTCTTGATCCCACTAAATTGGTCAGTGCTGTCCGTGTCTTGCAGATGAAGGCTGGTCCTTAATCAGAGGCTATATCGTCAGGTATGCTGAAGTGGTTGACCCAAGTGTTGAGGGTTCCTCAGCACAGGCAAGTGATATTGCTTCCAACACAGGTATTTCCTCTGGCTATTGGATGGAACATTCAGAACTTGTAAAGATATATCTGAAGCCATTTGATTTGGGTAGGGGTCTACGCCAAATGAATTTTTATTACCAGTTTTGCCTAGTGCCTCTTAATCTCCCAGACTCGGGGGTGGGGCCATCAGAGAGAAACTAGATAAACCCTGGGCTAACAATTTGTTTAAAAACACTGCATTGCCTTGAATATGCTTTCAGTTACACTAAGAGCATAAAGGAAAGTGAAGATGGACTGGCATATCTCCTCTTCTGTATAAGTCTAGTACCTGACAAGGTTAGGCAATGTGTCCTTCCCCCCACCCCCATCATAGGTTTCTTACTACTCATGTGTATTCCGTTTAAATTTGTGCTATTGTGTCCATCTTTATGTCAGACAGCCTTTCCAAAATTCTGGTTTTTATCCTTCTTGTCTCGATTTCTGTAGCTGCAGGGGCATTACTTTTTGTCCTTATTTACCTCTGACGTATTCGCTCTACCTTGTCACAACTTTTGCAGTGTACTGTCTCTGTTTTCTCTTGTCCCATTTCCACTTCTTAGAAATGAGCATAATTTTGTTTCTACTCCTCGCTACATAACCTGTTCTCATTTCTTTTTTCCACACGACATCTTCGGCGCTTTTGAATCGTTCTACCATTTACGGTGCTCACTTTTACCGAGCCCTCTTAGATTACAAACAGTTTTTATTTTTTTTCTGGACCGATTCACATCCACTGGTTATTTATAGGTTTCAAGATACTTAGGTTGAGTGTAGAGGATGTACCGTTATCTGCATTCGACTGTCCTTGAAAAAACTCTCTCGATCAAATTAGACTTCATCACCTTTGGACAGCATATGTTCATTTGAGTGCACACCTACTTTAGATATCACATTTAGCCCTAAGATAAGCATGAGCCCGAAGACAATGGTGCTGGGGAGGTCTTCTTTTTATTTCTTCTCCCAGGGCAAGATAAGAATACTCGTTCTGCTTAAGCTGGGTGAATAGGTGTTGTTAAAGTAATGGCTCTTACTAACATGATTTTCATTACACACGTTACCCTAAAACTGATGATTATAGAAGCTTTGTGACAATTTGTAAGCATTCCTTCTGTGGGATTTGATGTTTTCTCTTGTATCATTGGTATAAATGTCTGTCTTTTGCAGTTTATTCTCTATCTACTTCTAAGTGTGCCACAGCATTTTTCTTTTCTCTCGAGACAGTCAGTTATTTATGATGATGTTTTGGGTCATATGAACACACACATGTGTATATATAAGTGTATATATATATATATATATATATATATATATATATATATATATTATATATATATATATATATATATATATATATATATATATATATATATATATATATATATATATATATATATATATATATATATACACTCATTCCTATGCTGACAGCTGTTTCGACCATCCATGGTGGTTTTCAGGACTAACCTAGATTCACAACGGAATTACATGCTGATGTATAGTAGGTTCAGCTAAAAAATTATCGAGGAATAATGATATGAAATGAACTTTCTTTTCTCTTTCGAAAATTCGCTGTTAAGCTTTGAGTAACATTTTCACTGTGTGCAGGACTCTTCCAGTCTTGCATTGACAAATATCTTCATGCCAGATGGCAGGTACCTCGTCGTTGTGATCATTTTAATTGGAAATATATTAATATTTGTTTCAAGAAAAGCAAGTCTAAGTGCTACAAAGCTTCTGCTCTTTAATACGTCAAAGTCATCACCATTTTGCCTGCTTCCCTCATCTTCCTCTCTTCTTATATGACGCCTGCCACTCAGCCCATCCGACGTTCATCGTGAATCGGCAATTTTAGTCACCTCAGCACCTTTCCTTCCCTTGTGCTTCACTCTCTTTGTACCCAAATTTCAGCAGCTTTTCTATTTTCAACAAATGAATATGTTATACTTTTTTATTCGAATTCTGAATGTTAAAGAAAGTGCTACAAAAAAAAAAGGGTGAATTTGCCCATTTCCTAAAAGCAGAAAAAGTCGTTCTACGAGTGAAAAGCAAAGCGTGGATTCATGTCACTAGTGACTGTCTGAGAACAGGGCCATGTATGCAAATAATAATAATAATAATAATAATAATAATAATAATAATAATAATTTCTAAAAATGGACAAATCACAAATCCTCAATAGGTGTCGCTCATCGGAGTAGCGGCAGGAGCATTCTATAGAAGGCGCAGCTAAGAGTCCCGGAAGAAAGACGGGAGTGTAGCATCCTCCAGTTTCGTAGAAATAAATTGTCTTACGTCATCCCGGTTTCTGGCCCACACAGCTGTCCATATGGAATAACAAATTTTGTTCAAAAAGATAGGAACCAGATCAAATTTCTGGAATTAGCACAAATTTAGAACATTTATTTCTCAAAACCAAATTCTACACATAGCCAACGGTAATAATGAATGATCATTGTTTACCACAAATCATTCATAGTGCATCTATAACTTTACTTTATCCTCACTGCTTGATAACCACTTCATAATGATGGGTTTACGAAGGCTGATGCAGTGCATTAAGAGACAGTCTTGAATAAGAGGCTGATAAGAATGAAGTGGGAGATTAGGGTATCTCGAACACATCTCACACAGAAGCCAATGCAGTCATCAGGCACTGAAAGCATTGCAAATACACGATGAAAATATCCGTGTCTAGATTACATTTATTTCTAACAAACTGTTAGATAATATATATATATATATATATATATATATATATATATATATATATATATATATATAATATGTATATATATATATATATATATATATATATATATATATATATATATATATATATATATATATATATATATATATACTAGGTGACCAACATGGCACTGCCTGGGATAACTCTGAATAACAACTGATAAACTTTCTCTCTCTCTCTCTCTCTCTCTCTCACACACACACACACTTTTTCCCCTCTTTCTCCTCCCTGACATCCCCTCTACTCTCTCTCTCACGTCCTCTTCCTCTCCCTCTCATTCTTTCTTTCTCTCACTCTCTCCCTCTCTCTTTCTTTCTCTCTCCAGCACTCCCTGTCTCTTTCGCTCTTTCTTCTCCCGAACACTTCCTCTACTCTCTCACTCACTTCTCTTTCTCTCTCTCTTCCTCTTTCTCACTTCCTCTCCCATTCACTCTTTTTTCTATCTCTCTCTCTCTCTCTGTCACCCCCTTCCCAACCCCCACCTACTTTGGTGCCACTGATGTTTTACCCCCCACAGTATTCTTTTCCAGATAGTAAGTCATATGTATACCGAAATTAGGTATGATAATTTTGTAAAGTTACTAAGTCTATGGGCATAACCAGCCCTGTTTCGGGGGCAGAACCAGTCCCAGCCCCCTTTGGTGCTAGTGATGTCTTAAGTATATTTCAGAGTAATTGTGGCACATACACACATCCATGCATCCATTTATATATATATATATATATATATATATATATATATATATATACATACATATACATGTCTATATACATACATTATATATATATATATATATATATATATATATATATATATATATATATATATATATATATATATATATCAATCAGCACTGTTTGGATAAGATATCACTAGCAGCAAAGGGCACCAAAGGGGGTGGGGCTGGTTCTGGCCCTGAAACAGGGCTGTTTATATATATATATATATATATATATATATATATATATATATATATATATATATATACACACATATATACAGTACGTGTATATATATGTTCGATCACTTAACTTCTTTATTATCCTATAAGGGCCTTGAAACTTATTGGTAAGGGGAAATCCTTTCACTTGCTGTCCAACACTAAAATTTCTTAGCTTAATCTTAGCATCATATTTCCTTTCCATTTTCTCTTGGCTTATTTTCAAACTTTCTAAAGAGAATTTTCTAATTTCTCTTAACCTTTTCCTCAAGTTCTTCACATATTCTTGGATTTCCTCTTGATTTTCTTCCCAATTCTCTGCAAGAATCTTCAATGGATCTCTCACGTCTCGACCAAAAATCATTTCATTTGGTGAACATCCCATACTTTCTTGGTAAGCATTCCTAACTTCAAATTACATCAGGGGTAAACCAGCATCCCATTCCCTTCCTGATTCATTACAGTACTTTGTTAATACACTTTTCAAAGTCTGGTGGAACCTTTCCAAGGCTCCTTGAGTCTTTGGATGGTAGCAGTTGATAACTGTTGTTTCATTCCTGACAAGTTCATCACATCCTGGAATATTTTTGAAGTGAAGTTCGTTCCTCTATCACTTTGCACAATTTCTGGTATTCCAGAATTGGAGAAAAACTCCACCAACTTCTCAGTAATTACCTTTGCACTTATACTTTTTACAGGAATCACCTCAGGATACCTTGTTACTGGACACATTAATGTAAACAGATATTAATTTCCTTTCTTTGATTTCGGAAGCGGACCGACCGCATCTATAATCACCTTGCTAAAGGGTTCTCCTCTAACTTCTATGGGTTGTAGAGGGGCTTTCTGAATAGTTTCATTTGGTTTTCCAGCTATCTGGCATGTGTGACACTCTGCAAAACTTGCTAACATTCTTGTGAAGTCCAGGCCAGAAAAAATACTTCATAATCTTCTAAACAGTCTTCCTGATTCCCATATGTCCAGACTTGTGCGCTGCTGCTACGGATATGGAATCAAAATTTGATGATATTCACCCCATTCAGTATTCCCTGGTATATCTGCAGGTCGATGATTGCTCATTAGCAATCCTTCCTTTAGATAATAACAGGTAGGAGTTTGTTGCATCTCTTCTTGATCAACAACTCTGAACAACAAATCAGCCAACGTTGTATCCTTCTTCTGCAGTTCCATAAGCTTCTCTCTAGTCACTTGACCAACTTCAAGGGCTGAACTCTCAATATCCGCTAACTCTGCTATTGTAGTTTCACTACTATGTTCAGGAACACTTTGACTACGCTGAGCCTCTTCAACAACAACCGGATCCTCCTCTTCTTGGGTAATCTCCTCATTATTAACACTAGGGGAACCTTCACTTTCCTGGAATAGCTCTTCTAAGCTCAAAGATCCTTCTCATACAGGTAAATCCTGAGTTTCTTCACTTGCAAATGTAGTTCTCTTCATACTCCTGGTAGTTACACAACTTGGAAACAGGTGGGGGTTTTTCTTCTCTAATTCTACCATAGGACTAATCCTCAACGGTTTGTCTGTCACTATAGGACAAGGAACAAAGGGTACACCACCAACTTCATTATCCAGTAAAACATGTACACCTTCAACAGCTAGTGAGTCTTTTACAGCAAAATCAATATTTCCTGTCACCAATTCACAGGACAGATGCAAGCGGCATATAGGAGTTACTTCCTCTCCTCCTATACCCTTCAAAATAACTGAATCTCTGGTGGGATTCTTCTCCAACTGTGGGTGAGCACCACAAACTACCACACTATGGTTACTCCCTGTATCACATAATACCTTGACTTGTACCTGCACACTCCCTCCTTGAGTTGTCAGCATAACTTCATGGATTTATGGCTTTAATTAAAAGCCTCCAAACTGCTCAGCCACTCACTGCTTGTGGTTACATTTCCACTGGTTGCTAAACATTCTGCTTGTCTAGTCTCAGTGTTCCCCACACTGCTCTTCGTAGTTTGCTTCTCCTGGTTACCTTTAACCACTTGACCAACTGGCTTGGTCTGCTGTTGCGTCTTATAACAATCTCGACTGTAGTGTCCTACTCTTCCACACTTGTAGCAGACAACGTTAGTCTTCTGTATCTGTCTCGAGAAACTGGATGATGAGGATTTAACATTCGATTGCTGAGGGGTATATCCTGGCTTTGTAATGGCATTGCCACTAGAAGGGTTCCTAATATCAAAGTTCCGGACATTTGAATGAGACCTATAACCTGTGAGTTGTTGGTTCTGGTACTTGACATTATAATTCCTTTTGCTACTGATTATATTGTAGTTCTCGCTCAGTGTAGCAGCTTTGTCAAGTTTCTTAACCTCTCTCTCTCTTAAATAAGCTCGTATATGTTCAGGAATTCCTCAAGATATTGCTCTAGGACTACTAACTCCTCAAGTTCATCCACAGATTTAACTTTAGCAGCCTCCAACCATCGTCTGAAACATCTTACTTTGTAGGCATAATCCAAGAAAGTCATCTTGTCATCCTTTCTCAAAGATCTGAATCTTTCATTGGAATATTCAGGGGTCATCTGGTAAACTTGTAGCACATTGTGTTTCAGTACATCGTATTCTTTACACTGATCAGCTGATAAAGCTAAATAGGCACTTCTTCCTTTACCAATGTGAACACTCTGTAACAAGACTGACCATTTATCTTCTGGCCATCCCATACCCAAAGCTACTTTTTCAAAGTGCTCAAAAAACTCATCTGAAGCTTCTTCTGTAAACCTTGGAATTAACTTCTGCACTCTTACTACATCAAACACAAGGTCTGAATCACCTTGGATATGGTTATACGGTGTTACAGGTAATGTGGTCGAGCTTTGATTACCTCCATCTCCCTTTCATGTCTTGCTCTTTGTTTGTCGGCCTGCAACTTCAGCCTAATCAAATTTTCTTCTGCTTCTAACGTCTAAGTTCTGCTCCTGCATCACTGTTCTCTTGCTTTTGCTCTTGCTTATATGTAAACTCTATTTCAGCCGCAATCAACAATTGTTGTCCCTCATTTAACTGTTTGTTTATTTCACCTGAGTCCATCAATGCTTGAACTGCAATACATTTGATTCCTGCCTCAATCATGCCACTACCCACATTACCCCACATGCCACTGCTAAAGCAATCCACTGTGACTTAGTCAGGTTGGATTCAGATAACTCTTGGATGAATGGAGCTGCTAAAAACTTCTGAACTTCGAACAGAGCCATTTTCTTTAAGTTACTCAACTACATAATTTACAATACAATTCAAAATAACTATGTGGTCACTCTCTTATCAAAATATATCCCTAACACCACCAGTATAAACCATAAACCAGAGTGATATTTTGTTTTGTTCCCCGGGTCTGGGCACCAAATAATATTGTCACGAAGTGTAC